>NC_042533.1:2741672-3041672 GCF_900963305.1 Echeneis naucrates
TTTTTGTACGATTGCAGTCTGCACTCTGCTACAAAATCAGATCCATTCAGCCTGAATCATGTGCAATAAACTGGTAATTTGGTTAATTTTTGAGAAATGATCCCCTCTTTTGTTCCATTTTAGGGCTCAATGGAGGATTTAGCCGACCGTCTGAAGCTGATGGTGAAAACCTTCAGGAGAGAGTGCCATCGGGTTTTACAGTCTGAGAGGACCACCATTTATGGAGCTGATGGCATGTTGATGGTCCTGCAGCTGGCTATAGCTGAAGTGAATAAAGAGGTAACGGTTAATTCCATTTATACGAACCACCCTCTGTTCAAATCTACAGCTCAATAAAACGGGTTGTAAATACAGATGAGATCATTGCAAGAAAAAGTTGAAACACATATGGGTTGGCAGCACTGGCAAATCTGTTGCAAGACAGCATTCAGCACACTGTATCGGCACATTCATCTCTTTACAACCGAGGTAAACTGACCATGTTTTGTGCTGTAACAACCGATAATCTTTTAGTGTGAAGCTGTTCATGTGACCTCTGTTCATTCAGCTCAGCACAAAAATGCCTCCAATCCTTATGACTTCACCAAAAAATAAATGTTAAGTATAATACTGAAAGTATTCCGATCTACACCTGCTAGTGTTCTCGGTTAAAGGTGCGTGGTGGCCTGAATGCAAGGCCGTGGAAGCCCCATTCTCATCATCATCATCATGGCATAGTTGAATTGAACCATCAGGCTGACTGTCATCACATCTATAACTGATGACATTACCGCTGGTTTCCGGCTGAGACCGCTCATGGTCCGTGTTTGGACTGCAGAGGAAGGTCTTTCTGCCTTTGAACTGATTGGTTCCAGGCTGTCAGTAATTACGTCTGTTCCTTAAACTGTTTTCTCTCTTCCTGTGACAGCACAGAGGAGAGTTCAAAGTAGCTCTGAGTGATGTCCTGATGGCCTGGAAACACTTACTGTTAGGCAAACTCCACCTGCCACCCCCCAACTTTGCACGCTTGGAGAACTATGATCTCATCCTGGAGGCATACGAATCATTCCTGAAACGCTCCAACACCGTGGACCTGGTTGATATCCTCTCCATGTACAAACAGCTGAGACCTGTGGACTCCGATCCAGAGGAGCCAGTGAGCCCGGTGAGCAGAAGCTGGTTGAAATCAGACTGATGATGATTGTGGATTGTCAGATTGCCTGCTGAGTTAGGAATAAGACCAGTTAATTTATGTTTCTATTATCTCTCTAATATTTTTTTTATTCCTTTGCCAAGTCCCAGCTGTTTGAGTTCCTATCAGGCACCATGGAGGTCTCAGAGTTGCCAGACTCCTCAGTTGCGTCAACACCGTCTAGCAAAGGCAGGCCCTGCAGCTCACAGGTAGGCCTAGTCCTGCTTTCACGCAGTAATAAAAAGTACAACTTATATCATAAACTCCCATAAGAAATCCCCTATTTCCACTTTCACCTCTACCCTCATATAACATGTTTTTAGTAATATGAAATGCTTTTTTTCTCTTGCTGGCAATAATCATGCATTTACTTTTCCACTCTCCAGCTTAATTTCTGTCTGGGATCCATCCTGCTCTTATTGACAGGAACTCTACATCATATCACTCAGATTTAAGAGTGCAATGTGAATTCAATTACCAGGCAGATGTTTAAAACACTGCACAATGTGGGGCTGGACAAGTGCTTCTGTAACAGTCTCTTTCCCCCACTCTTCTGTCACTTGCAAATTTATGAGTTTTTAGTGGAGGCTTGCTGCTGCACTACCAGTTAGGGTGATGTCATTTTTGGAGTTTAATACGGGCTGTCAGCTGCTGCTTTTAGGAGTTTTACTTAGGCAGTATGAGCTGGTGTCCCTTTTGGTAGCTGATAAACACAAGCTGGACCGATCCAAGGATTTCTTTGACACTAAATGCATTTATTTGACTGATGTATAAGAAAATCAATGGCGTACTTATGTCTGTCCATTTAAATAATGAGGCAAGTTGACTTAGCTGATCACAAAGACCGGAAAGAGGGGGAAACAGCTAGCCAGGCCCATCCGTCTAAACTTAATCCACCTACTTGTGTCTGAAGCCCTCTCATTAATGCATAGCATCATGCCAAATTGTCATTTTTGCATTAAAATGATAAAAAAAAAAAAGAGAGAAATAGTTTTAATTGCTGAGCTTTGGATGTGCAGGTCAACAAAGCTGACTGTTATATTTCGCCTGAATAACGTTATAGCCTTCCCTTATTTCTAGTGTTTTTTTTTAATGATAAAAGTTGCTCAGCTGTTGGATACAACCTTTTGGTATTGATTTTCCTATATGAGAAAGAAAGTGATAATGGAGTGTCAGCTAATGATGTGCTGTGTGTGTTACATTTAGGTGAAAATGGCAGTGAGAAGGGTTTTCTTCTCCTATCTGAATTTGCTTGTCAATACCAAGAATGACATTGCCCTGGCTCTAACCCTTGATGTACCCAACCGTGCACTCGGGCATCAGGCATTCACCGACATCAAGCATGCTGCGAGTAACAACAACACTTCTCTCTTCTTGGTAAGAAACAGCGACTCTCAGCATGTGCTCCGGCTTGAGCGATGATGTATTTGTGCATTACATAAGAAATAAACCAAAGCTATGACTTTATAAATTGTAGTAATCCTCTCGTGCAACATTTAGGCCTTTTTTATTTTCATGCTTCTTGCAGGCTCTGACATCTTTCGTGAGGGCCATACAGCTTGGAGGAAAGGGCTACGCTCCAGCTGAGTCGGACCCGCTGAGGAAACATGTCAAAGGCCTGTCTGACTTTGTCCAGTTTCTAGACAACCTGGAAGAAATACTGGGGGAGATTCCTGACCCAAGGTACACAATGCAGCCTAATCCAGACTTCCACTCGCTCCCTGTCTTACTCTTGCTTTTGATGTATTGCTTTCCCACTTGTGACAGAATCAGCTGTAATAGTTGGGGAGTCCTGAGATGTGCCCCATTCATCACTGAACTATAAATTCTTCATTGTTTCCTACTTTGAATACAATTTAATTCAAAGTAGGAAAAGTGGCACATCGATGTAACTGTGTCATTTAAAAGTAATATAAATGATGGCCTGGTGTAAAACAAGTGTATGACTTGTTCTGGGAACATCAGACTTTGTCCATTTGGTGAACTGATCTGCACTTAAGCAGGAGACCATCAACCCATTTAGAGCTGTTGATGTCTTGTAGTGTGCGATCTAGCCAAACCTTTCAAATGTATTTTTCAAATTTAAATCAAACAAACACTTTGAGCAAGTTTCCCTTTTTATGGCTGGCTTTCATTTAAAATTTGGAAAACACGGGAGCTCGGTGGCATCGCAGTTTAGAATGATCTTTGAGTCTGAGTTGAGAAATTAATGTTCATCTTCATTTTTTTTTTTTTTTTTTTTAATATGTACAGTCAGGGATAAATCACTAACTTGTAGGAGATTATCCCAAACATGCCAGTACAAAAAAATTTGTTGACATTTTCAATTCCAACGAATCCTTATTAAATCCTGTGTTCTGGACTGAAATTGTCACAAGCTGATGGGGGAAACACAGAGAACCCAAGGAAAGTCAACTGCAGTTGGTTATCTGCAGGACTGAAGTCAGATATAACAAAACTCTGGGCTTTATGATTTGAGTGTCTTTTTCTGGAATTCACGCTCATTTTAAATTGTGCTTACCCCCCCCCCCCCCCCCCTTTTTTTTTTTGTTTTTTTAAATGCTCATCAAATGAATTACACCTCAGAAGGGTGAACTGAGTCCTGTCCGTGCTGCTGTTCATATTTAGAGCCATATTTTATCAACCTGGCAGGGACCTGTGCACTGAATACCACCTGCGATCACGAAATCCACCTGTCCCACTGCAGCTTGTCATTATTCCCTTGAAAACCCTGTAATGACTCCAATCTAAGGTTCTCATGATAACATTTGGATTGCTAAAGCATGGTCATCTTTGCTACATCAAAGCCTGTCTTTGTTAAATAACTTGGTCCCTCTTTGGTTTCGCTCACTTTGATGAATTATCATCAAACTTTGAACCCCGCAGATCATTCTCCATACCATTACAGATTATTTTGGATGTCCGGGCGCTTGGCACCACAACAGAAGTGGTTATCACAATTGATTTAGTCGGTCAATCATGTGAGGGGTTGAGCTTTTTGAGGTGAGGTCGTTGAAGGCAGTCCCGGTAGCGACGTTGGCTTCACTTAATAACACATTGTGATGTTTGTGTAGTTGTGGGTTCGGCTCTCTCGCTGCTCTTCTGAGGGTTCTCAGTTCATGAAGGCTGATGAGAGTGCTCCCCGTCTGATGAGACACTGATGAACTCAGCCAACATGTGTCTTTCAACAGGCAGTGCCTTTACGCTCTCAGCGGAGTACTGTATTTCCTCATACAAACACCTTCTATGGAGAGTTCAGGGCCCCTTGTTCAGTGAACATCTGTTTTCCCAAATGATTCTGTTACGGAGCCCAGGCTCCCTCACATCAGAGCCGGGTCAGGGTTGGACCACCGCCTCTCCACCTTACTGCAATCTCCTCTAACATGCTTTAGTGCACTTGACTGTTAAAAACTTACAGAAGTGATGTGTTGCTATGATTTTTGGATGTGCAACATAGACGGCATGCAAGCATGGGTGAATACCCCCCCACCAACCCCCCCCAAAAAAATACTCCAAGGAGGAAAATCTGTCAGTTTCTCTGCTGACAGTCCATCGGTGAGCACAGTGACCAGGGTGACTTTAACAGCGATTTGGATCGCATTTTCTGCTTCATAACTGTTAATATTGGCCGAGCCGCGTTGGTGAAATAAAGCTCAACTGGATGTTAACACTGAAACAATTACTGTGAGACCTTAAAGTCGGTGTCCAATTTATTGAAAGTGAAGCTGCAGTATATCTTTTGAAGACATTCACACTAAGGCCCTGGCTTTTCTGGGTTTTCAGTTTTAGGAGCGAGTTATTCATGTTGGCAAATATTGGCTGAACTTTTGAACACTATTAATTCCATCCAGATGAAAACGTGTGTGTGTGTGTGTGTGTGCGCTCTACTCCTTCCCAAAGCATTGCAGTTTTTTTGTTTTTTAATTTCTCTGCATGCAGCACAATGCAGCTCTCTCAGTAGATGTCAATGTGAGAGTGTAATTGTGGGTTGTTTTTTTTTTTTTTTTTTTCCCTCTCAGTGCATGTGGAGCCAGGCTGGTGTCTGCCATCAGGGCAGCGCTGGTGAAGGGACGCAGCACTGGAGATGAGCTGTACGTTGCAGCTGAGGAGACAACCGAGGAGCTGAAGGAGAGGATCTACCAAATACACCAGAGCCAGAAACAGACTGTCAATGGGAGCGGGACGGGGATCAGCCCTGCAAGGGTAAAATGCAGCCACAGTGCCTCTTAAAAAAAAACAAAAAAAAAAACCCTCAAATTCATAAAGTCAGCTAATTCAGACTGAGCTGACAGTTAACTGATTGTTGCAGTGTTACTGTTCCTCTCCAGCCAAAAGTTTACGCGGTGAATCACGCCACTGCTTACAGAGGGCGGGACACTGTAAAGGTGCTGATGGCGCTGCTGGACGAAGAGGCCATGACGCCTCTGTGTCAGAACAAGGCGGACCTGCTGTGTGAGGAGCAGCCCATCCTCTGTGGAGCTGAGGGGACGAGTGTCCTCACATTGTTCAGGTTGGTTACAGAAATTCAGGCTAAGAGGCGCAGTATGTTTTTACACATAATGGTTATATTTAATGCAGATTTGTTTGTCTCCCTCCTCTCTGTGGTAGTCAAATAAAGACAATAAATACCCAAAATAAGTTTAACTATGTGCTAACATGCAACACAGATGTTACCATTTATTTAAATGCTGCTGTGATTAAATATATCCTCACGCAGCCACTGTTGAATTTGATAGTTACTGAAAATTGTGCTTTATTTAATTAAGACTGAGAAATACTTGCAGAATGGTAACTAAAGTTTTTTGGGAGGTTTACCTAACCCCTAACCCCTCTCCTCTGACCATTTCAGTTCAGTCTCAACAAACTCCCCTTTTTATAACTTCTCGTGTTGTCCCACTATATAATCCCAAAGTGCTATCTCGGCTCTTTAGATTGTGATTTCATGGTGAAAAAGTTATCACTCTGACTCCTGAGTGAGATTTAACCATGTTCACAACTACTAAGGAATCAGTCAGAGTGGGAAAGCCCCTGAAACAGCAATTAGACCAACATCAGACTCTACAACTCTCCACTGAAACCATATGGAGGAAAATCCTCCCACACCACACTGGAACAATTTTTCTGGTCAAACATCTGAAATAAAAATATCATAAAAAAAAAAGAATAGCCACTGGCTGTGGTCAAAGGAAGTGGGGGGCTACATTATGCCGGGGGTGTATGACATTGAATGGCCCAAACCCAATTTGTTGTAACAGCCAAGCATCAGCTCCGGCTGACGTTAGTGAAAACATCAAGGACGGGACCAAAAGCTGCCTCAGAGAGAGAACCAGCATTACTGAGTGTGACCATGTTTTTTTTTTTTAATTCATAAACCTCTTGTCTTTGCTTTTTCGTTGTGGCTCGCTCCTCAGATCTCCTGAAGTCTCTACTGGATGTTCTCCAGAACCCCTAAAGAACCGAGTCCAAAGCCGGCTAGACCTGCTCAAACCCAAGGTAACATGGGCCCCTCCATCCAAGAGCCCCAAATCCAAACCATCAGTTACTTCAAATTGAATCAGATGAACAAACATTGAAAATAATGTCTTTATATCCTGTAATTTCTCCCCAGTATTATGTTATTTATTTGCTTAGCTGAAGTTCACATCTTAACTGAATTCCACCGTTCCCGTTTGCACAGCTGTGTTTTAGCTCTTAGTTGGAGGGTGCCGTTTAAATCCATGGCATAAAACGACTTATTCGTGGGGGATTCAAATCATGAACCAATCCTGATGTTTTCCTATTATTAGGACAGAACCATTAGCTTACAGTGCACAATATAACTTATTGTACATCTGATATCAGGAGCTCGTCCTCCTGCCTGTGAGCTCAGCTCTTCTGTCTTTACTGCCTTCAGTTTATGACACTGTGGCCGATTCTGTTCATTTTGAGTTAAAAAATGTTGTATGTGTTTGTCAGTGTTCAGCAAAGATTTATTTTTTGCCCAAAAACATTCATTGATGGTGTCATATTACCAAAAAATTTATGCAATTCCATGCAAAATCTTTTTGAAATATAAGCAGCGATGTGCATATATTTGGCAGCCATGTTTCATAATATATGTTGCATTTCAGCTGCAAAATTCAAGTACAACTGTGTCAAATCTGATAAATCACCTCGAGTGATGTAGCTGCATTGTGGGTAATGTAGGCACCAGGCTCTGACCAGTAATTACAGTATCATATTAGTTATATTATCCTGAAAGAGGCCATTGTGATACTTTAAATTCATTTTGCAGATGATACTTTAATAATTTTATTTAAATGAAATTTGAATGCAGGTCCTTTTTAGTTATTTTTACAGACTGGTGTTGCAACAATTATCTACGACTGCTGAGTCACTCCAAAAACACAGACTAGGCCAGCTTTAGGTTTTAAGGTAGGACTGATCTTTTAACATGAGGTAGCTCTGCTGTGTGAACTCCTTCTGAACATGTATGCTAAACACATTTTGTGAAATGGCTCCTTTATTTGATTGCGCTAGCAGATGTCATTTTAGCTCCCCACAATCTGGCTGCCTTCCTGTTTGAGTGCGCTGTAATGGTCCCTGGGCAGCTCACCGCTTCCTGAACTCAGCGAGCGGAAGCTTTCTGCATCAATTTCACTTTGAAGATGCCATATCAGTCGCGTAACTCGACTAGCAAGGGAAACTTGAAAGGTTATTGTTTCCTGTTGTCTGCTGAATGACTTTATCCCAGCCTTCTCCAGCAGTTTCATCATGCACTGACGTCAACTGGCACACGCAGATATGGACAGATTTAGTTTCGGCTTTTTGGGACATTTCCAAATCTTTTCCTCAGTGCCACAGATGGTCCAAACAGAGAAAAAACTTTGAGTAAAGCTCTTAATGCCAATTTAGTGCTGCTCTTCTGTTATGTCAGAAATTATGTTTGTGAAGAGACACATCTGATTACATGGTAACACTACAGAGTGTACATTTATTTCCCAAGTGAGTCCATCATCTCGCAGTGATAATGGTAATGGTGCACCTGTTACTCATTCTCACTTCTATCACCTGCCTGTAAGAACACATGTCAAAACACAAAGCTGCAAGAAATTGCTTGCACCTGGTTTTGGAAGTAAAAGGAAGAATGTCGTGGTCAGGTGTCTCCAGCGTCGGGTCAGGCGGTGCACGGGGGTTCTTTCAGGACAGCCCTCCTCGGAGGAACCACACGGTGCCATGTCAGGCTCCCACCTGTTGTAATTGGATTAGATGTTCTCCGTCAGTCATGGTTTGGCCGTGTTCACTCTTCCACCCCCTCCCATTGTTTCAGGGGCGTTCCAGATATGTTTTATTAGCATGCAACCAGGGCAGCATACATTTTTAGCTCCATCATTGAAGTGTGCCTCAGTCTTAGGCTCTCTGTTGTTTTAGGTGCTCTTTTAAGAAGTTCTTTTGAAAAGCACAAAGGCTTTGATCCCTTTGTGCTCTACAGGCCCACCCAGCTTTGCTTGCTGTATTTTTTCCCTCAGATTTCTCCTCCCTCCTGTGGCCCACTGGCCTGAAGGGTGAAATCTGTGGATTGTGATAATCCCAGACAGGCGTAGATCAAACAGTGGATGAAAAGCTGTGAATATGTGTGCCCCAGGGCCAGGATTGTAATTCTTGATATCATTCACTTTGTTATAACTAAATAGGTGTCCGATAAGGCTTTTTAATGAGGTGCTGCATTGCTGTCTTAGACACGAAAATGTGATAAGATTGAAAATGAGAGTTTTTACTTTTTAAAGAGGCAAGAAGTTGGACTAATATATGATTTGTCAGCTTTTATCAACGAGCAAGGCTCACACTGAAAATACAGAGGAGTAAGCTGGCTGTGGCTTTCAGCTGGAGGATGGACTTTGGTTCAGATGTTTGTGGTCCCTGGTTGATGGATCTTAATGACTTTAATAATCACCTGTCTTTTCAACCACAAGTTTGAAGGTTGTGGTTTTAAGTGAAATGTCTGTGCTGGATGCATCGCCATGGATTTTGGCACAAAAGGATGAAATTTAAAAATTTTCTACTTGAAAATGTAATGCCAGCCGAGAGCTTCAGCTGTTTTTGTGTTGAGTAATTAGGAACTGCAGCCTCACAGAGCAGCTGTAAACATTTGGACCTCACTTGTTGAGCAGTTGAAAATATGCAGGAGTGGGAAATCAATTACTGAAATTTAAGAATGAGTTCAGTTTTTTTTTTTTTTTTTTTTTTCCTCACCAAAATTAAATCCAGAAAGTATGTTTTCTTTAGCCAGGACTTTAGTCCACCTGCTTAGTCATCAACCAGGTCACTTAATCATATCAGCTGGATCAAAGAGTTCTTGTCTGTTTCCTGCAGCCCAGAGACGGAGTAATACGATCCCAGTTTGCCTGCACATACAAAGATGAAGAGCTGCCGCTCAAACGTGTGCTGGACTTCCCCAGCACCAGCCAGGTCTCCACCTGTGCTGCTCACCCAGCTGTGGAGGAGGAGAGCAGAGCCACAGGTATGGACTCAACCTTCATTTTTGGAAATCCTACAGGTACTTTTTGTTCTTTGCTGCATGCAGAGAAAAGCTCAAAATGTCAACACAAGCCGTGCAGCGTTCTCTTTCTGCTGGGATATATTTCTGTTTCCTCTGACGCCACACAGCTGGACTGAGGCCCAGGCACACCTTCTCAGCTCCAGCCATGAACCCTTCCCAGTCCCAGCCCTGGGACTGGTACTTACCATTAGCCATTAAATGAATCCCCATTCTGTAAAGCGTGCACACCCCCACATCTGTAGTAAAAACAAAAAACACAGACCTTTTGCCCATTTCCCCTCTGTCTTTTGTTCCGTGGGAATTCAGGCTTGGCTCCATCGGGTTACATGACAAATGTTAAATTTCAGCTCCATAGAATAAACACACGGCCTACATCGGTGAGCAGCTAACGTCAGCAATTTCGTCAGAGTTTTCCTCCTCCTTTTTTTTTTTTTTTTTTTCCCATTTTTGCTCCCATCAGGTTTTCACACTTTTGTTTTGTTGCAATCTTTCCAGCCAAGCCAACAATCTCTGAACACCCGAATAAGGAGCAGAGTGCTGGACAACAGGACGCAGCTCTCAAGCCAAGAAGTGGAAATGCCCAAAGCAGAGGTGCAGGCACTGGCAACAGAAAGCCAAAAACTGGCATTCAGGTACAGAACAAGGGCAACAAGAGGAAGCAGGTGGATTCTGCCCCAGAGGGGGGATCTGAGAACCGGCCCCCAGAGAAGAAACGGCCCAATACTGTCGCAGTCAAAATGCCTGCTAAGAGCATCAGCAAGGCGAGCAAGAGGAAGCTGATTGCTGGACAGGGAACACTGACCAGCTTCTTCAGGGTCTAAACATCATGTACACTAATGTTTCGACAATACATGGACCTTCTGTCAAACCAAGCAGCTCTGCAGCTCTTTTGTTCCCATTCATAAAACTCTTGTTGCTGCTTTTTCTTTTTCTTTTTTTTCTAAATTCATCAACAAAAAGTGGGATATAAACCAATTTTTCAATGAGGATGAGAAGGCATCATCTAAAGCTACAAAATATATTTGCTTATAGCTGTAGGCAAATGTTTTGAACTTGACAGTTCCCTAGTTCCAATTTCTGTGCTAACCTAAGATAACTGGCTGCTATCGGTAGCTTCATATTTCTCTTGCACATCAGGTTTTTGTCCAGATTAAACAAACATGATAAAAGATTTAACTTGTACGGTTTAATGATGGTGGTAGGGGGAAATAGCTTTGTCTGCTGGCTCTGTTTTTAAGTTTACCAAAATGCCCACCGTTCCCATCTTTATGCTAGCGAAGCTAATTACCTGCTAGCGATAGTATCATTTTCTCATCTAACTCCTAACCATGAAAGTTAATAACCATATTTCCAAAAATAGTTTTTTGCTAAGTCAAATGTTAGAAAAGGGAGGAAAATAATTTCCAGACCAATTGGTGATATCTTTAAAATCACATTTAGTTCAACTCCCATACCAATTTTAAATCCCATTTAAAATGAACAGAAGAAGCAGTAACTGCCAATCTGTTTGGTAAACGGCTTTAATGATTTGCTGATTATGAATCTATCAGTCTGATTTATCATTTCTGCACTAGTTTAACTGGCTCTGTTTTACCTATTAGGACATTTTGAGTGGCTGCTATGCGAGTAGGGTGGTCAGACTTGCATCAAGACGTTGTGACACTGTAAATATGAGACAGGTTTTCGTTTTAAATAAAGTTTTATTTCATTTGACAGGTTTGCGTAGTCGGATTCTCTCCCAGGAAATGCATTTTAATGTTATTACACAAGGAATGAAATTTTTACACCACCTCCCAGCAGGGTCGGTACACTCTTCCTATCATACATCTTAGTACTAAGAGAAGGAGAGAAAGAATACACACGAGTCAGTATAAACATCAAGGTAGTTGTAATGAGATGGAAATGTAGGGCTTTCCAGACACTTACTGTCAAGGTCAGTGTTTCTGCGATCCACTTTCAAACTGTACTCAGCAGGAGTGTAGCTCAAGCTTTGGTCTGTGAGCGGAGGAAGGCTCTGGCTAAAGGTCGGGTTCAACCCACGAAGACTGCGTCCTTTCAGCCTCATGTCCTGAAATAAATAAGACACGTGACATCCCTAAGACCTCCCACGTGCACATCTTACAATACGGCAGTATCTTTGCACGTGCACTGCAGGTGCTGGATGTCTTTTACCGGCTGATCCAAGCCGCAGAAACTCCAAATGGAAGAAATGTGTTTTTTTTTTTTTTTTTTTTTTAACTATATCTCAGTGGCCCGTTTCCTTCCACAGCCGGGGTTCACTCTGACGGCTTTGTTCTCCATTACCACAGAGATAACCACCATGTTCATGAGACGCAGGAGACGCAGTCGCCAGATAAACTTTACACATAGCAACCAAATGCTTGAGGAAGCACAACTATGATCATTCTTCCCACTGTGAATCCAATAAATCTTTCTAGGCTTGTGATCATTTGACCTTTTCAGCTAATAGTATTTCCCGGTTTTCCAAAGCTGCTGTAAAAGATTTTCATAGATGTGAATGAAATACAGACTTGAGAGTAGACACGAGGACGGTGGCCAAATGAAAACGGTCAAATGTTCAGGCGCAGGACAGAGATAATGTGCTCTTTGTTGTTGGTGGAGGTCGGTTATAGAAAGAGCTCTCGTACGGACTCGTACCAGTTAAATGACTGCAAATGGAAATTAGCCAGACGACTTTACTCTGGGATGATTTGAGAAAAATCCAAATAGCTCGTTGAATTAATTTTGGTCCAATATAACAACCAAATGGCACAAAGATTAACTAGCCTTACAGGCAGTTTTGGTTTTGTTTGTGAAGATTTTGAGAGTTCAGATTTCTATCCCACTAAAATGGAAGTTAGTGGATTCTTATTTCTGTTCAGTGATAAGAAGTCACAAGACATTACTGCAGTTTATAAATAATAAATAACTTTGGGCTTTTTTGTGTGCTGATATCGTTATGTTCAGGAAAAACCCAAGGCCAGTGAACGTCAATGAAAAAGTTCCCTTGGCGATCAGACTATAGTTCCTCCTATTGACTGCATTGGAGCATTTTATTATACAAGTCACCTGTATTTGGTTGCGACACCATTTGCAATCTGAGAACCCAAGAGAATCTCTGCATGAATAAATAATGTAATTAAAGCGCCATCACGTTTAACTAAACATAAGCAGCATGTCTTCTCAGAGTCACCCTGCTAATTGTTGTATTCACTTGTTCCAAGGACGCTATTACTGGGCAAAGTCGCTGTTGAATTGTTTTTAAAGTAATTAAATAAAATTCTACTCACTTCTATTGTTTTGGAGGCAGAGGTCGAAATCTGAGACATGGGTAGCTCAAAAGTCTGAACAAACAAAACTAGATACAACTAGAGGCTTGTAATTAAATATGTTGTTTTGTCACTGCAACTGTATAATTTGCCCGTTATAAATCAAACTACTGAACGCTGGCATTATAAATGTTAAAGAATGGGTGGAAAAGAAAAGAAAGCAAAAGAATAGCAAAGTCTCTTCAGCTGACCAAATGACTTGATGTTGGTGTATAACTGGTCTTTAAGGCATTAATAAATAATTACTCATGAATAAAACTACTAGCTCCAAATAATAATACCCCTTCATAATGGATGGCTTATTAGAAACACAGTTGTGGCCTGTCACTTACTGAGCCCACGATGATTTTAGGGTTCCCATCGTCATCCCTGTTGTCGTTCATCACGAGGCGCCGTCTGTATGTGAGGGGAACCGTGGCGTGTTCAGTCATGGGCTGGTCACCCAGTAGTGAACCCAGGCCATCTCGCTCTATTGCCCCAGCAGTTGCCACGTGGCTGCTCAGCTCGGAGAACAGCACCAGAGTGAAGAGGACGGAGTAGACGGAAGTCATGGTTTCTGCAGCGTTCAGCTCTGGAGACAACAACCCACCTCACCTGATGACTGCCCGGGTTCTTAGCTGCTTTATATACTGAGGTGGGGATTTTCTTTACACCATAAAACCATCAACACTTCTCCAGGGGTGCTTCCATCTTAAGGCCATGAGATGTTTATCTTTAGCAAGTCCACCTGATGTTTCTTTGTGAAGAGAGAGGCTGAATGGGTTCATTTAGTCTGTTTTAGAAATGAGATTATTTCAAATACCCAAAGAGAGGAAATAACGTAGCCTGTAATTCTCTCCGTGTCTCAGAGTGTGGTGAAGAGTCTGCACTGGAGGTCACAGGGCAGGTTTTCATTCTGAATCTCTCCACAGGCCGAAATGAGCCCAGCAGGTGAATTGACAGAAACCCAATCGGAGGTCCAAACAAGTCGTTTTCTCTGAATGGCATCAGTGGCTGCACAGGGCTGAGCTAAATCCTGCGACAGAGCATTCACAAAAGGTCAGTACCTCCAAACTGAGACTAATACCGCCCTTTTCGCAGATGATGACTAATTTTAAAGGAATAGTTCAACAAATCCATTTTTTATTTTTTTTCAAATTCAATACTATGGATCAAACGGTTCTGGATTATTTCTTTTTAATATATCTGCAGTGTTACCGGACAAGACTTTAGATTAGACTCTGTTGGGTTCAGCATCAAGGCACCTAAAATTAGAAACATTTTCTTATTGCCTTTTGACTTTGAAATTACCTTAAATACTAATGAGGACTGGAAACGCAGCAGTGAGGCCCGAAACATTCTTATGAATAGAAAATAGAAATCACACATTTCAGATTTGTAATTTTCTGTTTGTTTCTGACTCTAAAGAAGGTGCTTCTGTTATGTGTTGCTAAATGTTTGCCTCTGTATGACCTTGAAAACTGATTAGACTGCTGATATTTTTGATCTCTAGTTGGATTTATTTTATATTTATATGGGCTACAGCTTACTATTTAGATCTGTAGTAATGTGCTCTAATATCAGGATCCCACATTGTCTGGAATCTCGCGCCATCTTGGGAAGCATTTCAGTCACGTCCCCTTGCAAACGATTGGATGGATTTTTGAGTCCCGCTTTGTTCAGTGATTCTCCAAAAACGATCTAACAGCCAACAGCATGGATGCTGTTGATCTTCTTCCCTGACTCTCAGCAAGATGCAAATAAGCAAAATGTCAAACTATTAATTTAAAGGAGAATTTGATATCCCACAGATGACGCCTTGGCAGCATCTGACCGACAGTCACCGAGGTGGCGATCGTCAGATGACGGTAAAAGGTGGAAGACGAAGTGAGAACCAAAAGGCCGACATGTTGACAAAGCTCCTCACAGGCTTACCTTATTAACATCACAGGAGCCGTAGCGCATGGGATGGAGAACTGGGACATGAATAATAGCTATTGAACTCAGCTGAAGTGATTTTACTTGGAGCGGTCAGCCTTTATTTTGTAAGTATTATTGTTGGAGGGCGAGGACTTCTACTGAAGGACTGAACTTGTCCACAGGGGCACGGCCGTTCCAGCAGAAGCACAAGTGAACTTGTGAGCTTCATGCTCTGTTGTTGTAACCTTCTCGCTCTTTCTCTCTCACTGATGTCTCCCTGCCTTTTCCCACATTTCTTCTGATATAGGCCGTATCCATGAACTGATATGGACAGTAGATGCACTGGAAATCACTGCAAGTCCACCTGATCCAAAACTTCTGGGCTCTATCGACTTCCTTGGCGATTACTGTGAAGATTTAATGAACTCTGAGCTGTGGTGAAGGTCTTTATCTGGTAACTGTGATTTTTCCCTGGCCCGAATTTCATAGAAATCATTACCATAATTCTCTAACAAAGAACATTAGCAAAAAAAAAGCCAAGAGTCAAATAATCTTATGAGGACCAGATGTGATTCTTTGGGTATCCATGAACCATATTTACGAAATCCTCGTGTTTCCAAAACACAGTACGTCGAACTTTCAACCATTTCCAGGAGAGTTTGTTCAACTGATGAGCTGTCGTTGATTTACGCTTACATTGTTCACAACGGCGTCCGGGTTCGACCCGGTGTCACGCACGTTTTGAATATTTAGCTCAGGGAAGCTGCAGAGCAGTTATTTCATCAGCTCTGTCAGCCGCTCACATCACCTGTCAGTCACCGATGCTGGATTTCAATCACGCCGCCTGCGGCTTTGTGCTTAATGGGACCTCAGACGTTTGGCCCGCTGGACTGTAGTCCAGCAGGGTCAACACATTATTTCCCATCTTGTATCAACACGCTGCCTTTCATAGCCAACACTCATCTTCTAAGATAGACTGCCACAGGATGGAGGAAGCTTCAGTTCCAGGGACATTTGCTGCACTGATGCTCCATACGTGATGCTTCGTGTCTCTGTGTGTGGATGAAGTCGTGCCAGAGGCCGGCGTGCTGCATTCAGCAGAGATGCGGGTGCAAAAAAAAAAAAAAAAAAAAAAAAAAAGGGGGGGGCGCCGCATTTTGGGCAGGATTTTTTTGTTGCCCAGAGAACAGACCATGGTTTCCTGGAACAATGCAGCTGATGAGAGTCTCTCCAAGGAAAATAAGGCTCTGACATCATGGGTTCTTAAAGCACACAGCTGAGCCAACACTCTCTCCTGCTATAATCAAGCCTCAGTGAATTTCCACTGTCGACTGAAATTGAGAAAGAGGGAGAATCTCCTCCAATGGTTTCAACATTTTTTTATTATTATTATTTTTTTTTTTACACGACGCTTTAATCGAACTGCTAATTCTCCCATTGTTGCACAAGAGTCACAGCGCACTTGCTAGACTTTTGTCTCGCTGCTTGCTCTTCCTTCTGGCCTCGACTGACGGCAACAACAACAAAACGTGACACAAGGCGACTTGTCAATTTGTCATGATCAACTCATCACAAGCCAAAGCTGGATCTGAGCCGCAGGATTGGGGATCAGAGGCAACAAATGCTGAATTAACAGGAGTTAAAACCCAGCAGAGTGAAATCCTGTGTGCGTCGTTGAAAAAAAATAAATGAATGGTTGAAGGCTGATGAAGCCTCGCAACCACCTTTCCTGTAAAACAACCAGTAGAATAAGTAGTAAAATTGGTGAGTGTGGTAAAACAGACCACAAGGTCATTCAAAAGACAATTGTGTGCTTAAGATGAGGAGTTGAAGAGTGTGGAGAGATTGTGTTTCAGGGCTCGGTCCAAACTCTGTGTCCTTAGATGCACTGGATCCTGAGTGCGTGTAGATCAATGGGAAAGGATCGTGTTCTTTCCAGAACCATCCTGGTTCTTGAGGTTATTCAAACAGCTTTGCGTTGCACTTCTTGAGTCACCATGTAATCCAAAATTAGCACAGAGAACATGATAAACAGTGCAATTTCTGAGCCGTCCTGGTGTTTGTGTTTTATAATAATTACACTGGATGATAGTGCACATCCGTATTCACTTTGATAATTGGCTTATTTGTTATGGCTTGGATACCCACCTCGGCTCGGGCCTCTCGGCACTCAATTTCTCTCTGATTTATTTTAACTCGAAATCTTGCAAGCTTGCAGCCTGCAATTGAAGCATTAGGGTGAAATAATTGATTCTGTATTAGTCACCACGTGGGATGAAATAACATCCAGCATGTCCGGGATGACCAGGACTGACTTCGCCAACCTCCTCGCTGCCCCACATTTTGATCGCAGCCGAGCGTTGCCTGAGAGCCAATTCATCAGGGTTTGATTGGTGTCCCATATACATCAGTTTAAAAAAAAAAAAAAAAGAAAAATCTGCTGACAGAGAGAGAGAGAGCTCGGCACTGTCACTGCGAGCATCCTCCAAAGAGCTGAACATGCAGCTCTGGCCTCAGGGAGCACCACGCCCTGCTCTGTTTGCTTTGGCAGGCCCTGCCACCTCTTAGGAAGTATCACTTTGTCATTCAGCACACCCAGCATGCTCAGTTTCATCCTGCACAGTCCACAAAGCCTCGGCTTGAGTTACGGCTTCATCTATGGCCGAAATGCCTCAAAAGATTTGTACGTCCTTAAGAGGGAGAAACCTCTGCTTTGTAATTATCTGCAGTTTATGTGTCTGAATCCGGAGCTCCATATAGAGTTTCCCGCTGTGATGTTGTGTAATAGAGGGAGTAAAACCTTTTCTAGGATGATGTTTCCCCGGAGGGTTTATGAGTGTGTGCGCACGTTGTGTGAAAGAACTCACCAGCCTTTTTCTGTGATGTTGACAAGTGGTTTATTCAGCAGGAATGGTGAAAAATTTGTCAGTATTTTTTTATTTTTTTTTTCTACAGAAGGCAATCGAGCACCATAAATAACAGCGCTGTGATCAAACAGTTTCTTGGACAGTGAGCTTTAGGAAATTACATTTTCTTATTTAACATCCCACACACACCCTCATTTTAGGCTTTATTAATTATTTCACACAAGTGACGAACAAATATTTGAATGATTCATAGTCAGACGATTTGAAGTTGCTGAAGCTTTTTTTTTTTTCTTTCTTTCTTTCTTTCTGTCTTTCCCCATCGCTGCTCAAAAAAATTCCAGATACACTGAGGGACTTTAGTCTGGCTCACTTTACTATCTATTACACAAGCTGTATTTCAGGTACCAGAGACAGTGTGTGAAGGGCGTATTGGTAGCTGCAGTGCAGTTCAGACAGGGATGGCATCAGTTGCTATTTAACGATCTGATCGTAGGTTTAGTTCATGACTGAGGTTTTTCTTCTCATCAAAAAGTCTTTGGTTTGTACTGTAAATCTGATGATCAGGGAGGATCAGCCGCGTCTTCCAGCCAGCTTCTTTTTCGCTTCAGTCGCCAGGTCGACTGATAAATGAATTTGTCAGGAATCGACACCAAAGCATATGCTCAAATTCCCATTTTTAAAACCTTGATCATTATAGATAAAGACACACTTTTATAATAACAAATGTTTGGACCAAAATAAATTCAATTCCTGGCTCATTCTTAAAGCGAGACTAGGAAACTTTTGAAAGAACAAAGAAGAAAACCTTTATTTTGCTTCTTTTTATGTGTTAGACATTAAAAATTACATTTGTGAGCACTTAAATGCATTTTTTGTTTTTTTGTCAGCTTTTTTTTTTTGGTCTGGTATCATCAGTAGCTAACGCAGGCTGATGTTAGCGAACTTCAAATTTTTTGAAACTCCCCTTTTTGCCAGGAATAAGACGGAAATATTGCAAATGTTTTTACGTCTCTTAGCTAAGAAGCCTGTAGCCAGTTAGCTTAGCTTAGCTTAGCATAAAGACTACGAATATATATATATAAAAAAAAAAAACAAAAACAAAACTGTAGTTTGCAAAAACACTGAGCTGTAAATGAGATCAGGTCAGCAGATTCCTCCTGTCCGTAGAGTTTGTGCTAACTGCTGAGTCTTTTTAATGGTTGCTTTAATAATGTTGAATTCTTCTCAATTGAATTTAGCAGGAAAACCAGATTTTACCGCCACTCTTTTCTGCCAATTAGCTTTTTTGCTACCTGTGTGTCCGTTAATCAAAGTCTCAACAAGTTACAGATAAACATAATGAAGATTGGGAATCAAAGGAATTCAGAATTATCACTTTTGGCCACAAGCGCTGCTGCTCGTCAAGAGTTGTATAGTCTCGCTTTAAGGGATTTTAAGAGTCAATAACATGGCTTCCAGTGAGGTGCATGTACACACACACAGACAAAAGCACACCATGACTTTTAACAATCTCAATACAACTGGAAGAATCAGTTCACAGTACTTTTGTCAAGTTATTTGGCATAAGGGATCTATATTGAGAAAATAATTTAAAAACAGTAGAAAAAATAGCATTTTGCCTTCTTGGGACCACAACATGGTATTTTTCTTATTTTTAATTCTCCATGCATTCACATATTTCACACAGATACATTTACTCGCTTACACTACTACCTTATTGAAACAGCTTACAAATAAAAACACTATTAAAATGGTGGCCACAAGGCTGTGCAAAAGGGAAGACCTCCAATGTAAGCCCTGCCATCTGTCTGTCTTAGCCATCTCTTGCAAGTAACAAACTACAAAATAGCACCATTATACAGTGGATAGGATTCTTAATACAGTTTTGTTATATGAAACCATCATGTACAATGAATGATAGCGATGCATAGGTTAACATAAATGGGAGTACTGTTTGATTATACACAGGCAGAGAAGGCAGAGCCAGTAATGAGACGTCTCGGGCCGGGTTCTGTGCAGTACAATGACTGTAAATCCGCATGGAGGCTAGAAAAAAACAACCACGACTATCAGTCCTCATGCAAGGACTTCTCAGAACTGGCTTTTCAGTTGTGTACGTGTATGTCTGTGTGTGTTTGATCCTTGCTCACAGTTACACAATGCTCATTTACACTGGGTGCTTTGTATGTGTGTTTGTCTACTGTTATATGTGTGCCGTATCTCACTTGTCCAGGAAGACTTGTCACTTTGGTTTGCAATATTGACCAAATTGTTCAATCTGTGTGTTCTTATGCTGGAATTTGCAGTGGATTCTGGGAGTTCTGCTGGACGCTCCGAGAGACAACTGAAGTACCAAAGTTCTCGGCCTCCCTAAACTAACAGAACATCAATCATTAAACCTCTCCAGCTCAGTGACTATTGTTCCACGTTCTGTTTTTTGGTTTTCACTCTGGTATTCACCAATTTAGTGACATTTTGTCAGTTCTTTACAAGAACAAGAAAAAGAGTTTACTCACATTCAACTTTTATTTATCTTTATTTATTTAAAAAAATTTTTAGAGCGCTTGTTGAATTGCAGTTGACTAAACATTAATAACTTTCGTTTGAACCTTGAGCTCAGGCCCCCCCTTCGACTCAAACGTTTATCACTGTGTAACTGAACTGTTGGAAAAAAAAAAAAAAAAAAATCTAACTTGGCCACGGCGACAACAAACATTTTGCTTGATTCTGGTTATTTGCCTTATGCCAAATGCACTTCCATCCATCGAATGACCTAATTCTGACAACAAAACAAGCACCACGAACAGATTGACAAAAAAAAAAAGTTTCTCTACTTTGTACAATATTATATTTCTAGTACTTACTGCACTTCCCATCTTCCTCAAAATCCCCTCTAATAGTGCTTGATTTGTTGATATAGAAGTGTTTGGATTGTAGACTCAGTCCTCAGGTTCTCAACACTTCCTGAGGCTTAGGAAGGATTTGGACTGGACTCAAACCTAGCGACTCCATTTAGATTTAAGAACCCTGCCTTCAGTCACAGAGAAGTGGGGATTTGACTTGGGCTCAAGGTAAAATAAGTATAACAATGTTTAAAGTCTGATAATCAGCCATCTGGTTTTTGTCCTTTAAAGAAAACATTGTTTTACTCAGTAATGCGTGGTGCATGAAAACAAATTCTGAAGGAAAGATAATCAGATTTTAACTTGGGTAGTAACTGGTAAATGTGACTGGTAATTAAAAAAAATATCCTGTCTTACCAGAGGAGTGACTGAATCCACTCTCTCTGAGTAAAAGGATTTACCTCTGCAAAGTTCAGGGGACAGGAAGGACCACTCGCTCTCAAACACAGCCTGCGGCTCTCTGATTGGCTGAAGCCCAGATGCATTCCCACCTTTCCTGGAGCCAGGGGATGCTGCAGCTCACACATGGAGGTATAATAAGCTCTTGTTTGTGTCTCAGCAGCTAAACTAGTCTGTTACATTGCATTAACAAAGAATTCCTCCCGATATGGAATGGTGCAGTGTATAAAATAATCACAAGAGCCCTCATCAAACCGTTAAAACACCACTTAGCTCTCAGGTTTCAATCATTATGAAGAGGCTTTCGGAACATTGTTAGCATCCTCTTTGTTTTGTTTTACAGTGAACCATTCCACAGGGGTACCAGGTAAGGCCACTCCCTTCTCTCTTCCCAAGTCGCTGGGCATTTGTCCATTCGCTCCTGCCCTACATTCTGTAATTCCTGCCCCCCGTGTTGCCTCGACTTGAGTTTTTCTGATGCACCTCCTGCAATGAGAAGAAACACATACTTAGACACACAGCAGAGGTACATCCAGGTCAAAAAAAAAAAAAAAAAAAACAACCAAAAAACAGAAAACAAAACGTTACCAGCGCTCTGTACTCTTTAGCATTCAGTAAGTTAAACTGCAGTTTCGCTAGAGCTTTTAAATCCTGGCACAAAAAGAGAGCAGAAGCTTTTGACTTGATGGGAAAAATAAGATGATTCACAAAACAATGCCACCACAATCCACAAATTAATGACGAGATGAGTGGAAACCACTGCACACATTGATACACCAAACGTGACATGCGTGTCCCATCTCCAGACCTCACATGTGTCAGTCTGTTCTGGTGAGACGCCAGAATTTCAGCACATAATGTACAGTAGCAGAGTGGAGATTCTGCCAGGGGAACAGGAGTGCCACTCGGTCTACCACGAAAACCACTTAGTTGCATCTCTTGCTAATGGTTTTCTTTTTTGAGAGAAGGGCAAAAAGCACACAGACGAATCTTAAAAGGATCACACTCTCTGGCAGGTTGGCAACTCGAGGATGAAACAGCAGGGTCCACATTTAGATCTCACAGTTTCTTTATTTGGCAGGCAGAGCGAGATTTCAGAGCTAAGATTGGTTAAACGAACGTCTCCTGTTTCAAAATAAAGCTTGAAACACCTCAAAGTGCTGATTATGTGGTTGATGGAGCTTTAAACGATGTAATAATAAAATAATAGTGAGATGAAAAGCATCCATTTGCAAGCATACCTTAAAGGATGAGTGACTATGTCCAGGTAATGGTCTCTGTGGGATGAAAATGAAGCCACTTAAGTTGGATGGATTCATTTCTCTTCCTACACAGTAAACATGAACCTAATCACCCCGCAAAGGAACTGTTTAACAACTGAACAGCTGATTAGCTCATCTTAGCATAAACACTGGAAATAACCCCAGATATATGTTTTTTTAGTGGATGGATGAAATAAAAATGTATGATTGAGTGTTTCTTATTGATCTTTGTTAGACATAATCCACCACCCAGTAGCTCTACAGCTTACAACATAACATGTTTTCTTTTTGCTTAATATACACAAAAACTACAGGGTCAAAACAGAAATTTGTGATTTTTGTGTTGTTGTGTGTTAGACTGATTTGGAGTTCAGGTAGCTCATGTCCCTGTTTCCACTGGTGCTAAGCTAATTTAAGCACTGCATGGACAGATCCAATTCAACTCAAACAATTCTGCGCTCCTTTTAAAGCTTTTTCCCGGTGTGTGTGTGTGTGTGTTGTGTGTTGTGCTCACCTTCTTGTTTTTTGTCTTGTCTGGCTGCTGTGCTGTCCTACGCTCTGTGCCCTTGTCCACTTTGTGTCCTGCGGTACTGACCTTGGCTGCTCTCGTGATGTCTGTGTGGCGCTGTGCACGCACAGAGCGAGCGGCCTTGCTGGTCTTGGCAGGTGCACAGTACATCTCCAGGCGCCGCAGCTCACAGCTTTGGAAGCAGCATTCGTCCACAATGCCACGTGACCGCCGTGCGTTGGGGCCATAGCCTGGTTTACCTGTTGGAGGAGGACAGTGAGAGAGGGGATGGATGAATATCTGGGCTCTAAATGCCTTTTCCTTTCTTCCACTGACTGTTTTTGATTACTGTCCAAACAAGAGGCATTTTTAACTTTTCCACACATGTTGAATAGGATGCAGTGTAGACAGTTTGTCATTCCAAAGACAAAAATATGGATGTTATCTGTCACAGCTAACAGACGTTCTCACTACAGCAGAAACCAGTAGCTTTTAGGCTAACATTAGCTGCTCTGTCTGACTCCGGCTAAATTCATCAGATTGTGTTACATGCACCAAAAACAGAGAGACAACAGCCTTTGCTCGAGCAGCTAGGCTGGTTTATGTTATTTTTAAGAATATTTCTGTTCCTTAATTTCCATATTTTATTTTATTTTATTTTTTTTTTACATGTGTCATAAACGGGTATGATTGCTGAGTTTTTAAAATCTCCTAATGGCAGCCAACAAAATCAACGACCGCCAGCTACAAATGAAGTCTGCTTTTGTCTGCTTACTTTCCGAACTCAAGGGCTCATTGTTTTTGAAATTTAGTAAGAATTTTTAAGTGGCAAATCTGCTCACATCATTGCAAACTGCAGATGAACTGTGGGAGAATGGAAATCTTGACAGGTGTAGCGACGGAGCGTCTCGGGATTTAGCGAACAGTCAATTCAGCTTCAATAAATCAAATTTTTCTTCCCCTCACCGAAGGCTCACATTAGAGTTTATCAAACAGACACCGTGCTTCTATTAAAGAAGCGCTAATGGCCAGGTCATTGGGTCTGATTCTTGTCTTAATGACATGGATTTCTTCCGTATAAAATTTACAGTGTATCACATTGCACACTATGGACCTTTACTGGCAGCTGCTTCCCCGTAAAAAAGGTGGTCGCAGTCACCCAAACGCTGAGAATTTCACGCTCAGCCATTTTGGCCCAGGTATCTTTTACACACAGGCTCGTCCGGCAAGGCCAAACCACAAGCCCTCTGGGCCCGATCGACCTGCAGAAACAGCCAGGCAGGCTTTGAGGCTGCACCCCCATTGGCTACACCCCACTGTTCATTCACATTTTCATTTGGCAGAAGCCGAAGAACCCCGAACATAAATGCTGAGGACGGGTGACGCACCTTTCACGACATGAAAACGAACTCAAGGCAAAGAGAGGGATGGTGGGTCCTGAAGGGCAGAGCTGCAGTGGAAACGCTGTTGGTGTTGTCTAATTTAAACAGGTAAAAGAAGATTTAAAGACGACTAACGTGACGCCAATACTGCAGTTTTCCGCTCAATCACTGCAGATGCCCACCCTCATTTGGTGGCCTTTAGAAAAACTCACCTTGAGCAATATAGCCCTGATGGGCTTTTCCCTGTTACCAAATGAAATAATAATAATTTAATATGGCATTTACAAGGAGGAAATGCCTTTCCCTCTCAGAGTTAATAGCTCTTGGCTCAGAAGGCTGCCAGTGCTGACAAAGTGCATTAACTTCTGCTCCGTCTGACTTGTCCTGACAATGTTGTTTTGGACAGAAAGCTGCTTTCATTCAGAAACAGAAGCATCTTTCTCACCGGACTCCCCTGACACAAAGCAGAGGTGAAGCTAACGGAGGAGGTGTTAATGAGATGGAAGAGAGAGAAGGAAAAAAAAAAATGATGCTTTTTTTTTGGTTGCAAATCAGGTAGAATGAAGCTAAAAATACATTGTGCACCTGCATAATTTAGGCAGCAGAGGAACTGGATCTACCCAGATCATCCAAAATAGATGTTTTAAAAGAAATATCAAGAAGACTTTAGCTTCTGATATCTGTATTTTCATCCAATTCCAACTAGCTGACAGGTTTGCCTTCCCTAACAGGTACTGTAAAGTATTTTTGCGGTAATTCTTCGCTTTCACTCATCTGAACAAACAAAAATCAGCTTTTTCTCCCCTGCGGGGTGTATCGGTGAGACCAGCCTTGGCAGTTATGTCAACACCTGATGTCAAGACATGTAGAGAAATATGACTTTGAGCCCTGGCTGGGGATTATATAATGTCTGCTGAAAGCCAAAAGAGGGGCTGTGCCTCATTGCTTGGCCTATTCCAGTCCCTCTCAATAAAGCCCTACAAATTAACGTCCGCTATTATTCTGAAAATAGCTGGAAACCCTGCTGCACAAACAGCTGGAAGGGAGAGAAAAATCAGCTGGCACCGGTAACATGTAGGATAATCAGCTGGGGCAGTTTGGGGAAAAACATGCATACAATAATCAGGTCTAAAAGCTTTGGGAGGTTTTAAATGCTTCAATTCCGCAGATAGCTGCTGTAATCCCTCATAAACAAAGAGTTTCTCCTCTGACTGTTGTTAAACAAATACGGGTAAACAACCTTTTGTGCCAGTGCTTCCTGCCTCATGGCTTTTCTGTTGTTTGAAATGCATGCTGGGAAGAGGATGCAGGGATCACACATGATGCTGAGGGAGGAGTTTCAGCTCAGATTAGAGAGCGTGCTTGCATTTCAGACGGTGAAACCGAACGTCGAGCGCTGGCAGGCGTTTTTTTTGGCTCTCCGGCCTCAAGGGGCAATAACGAGCCCTCTGTGGTTTGGCATTCTTACTTGGACACAAAGTGACGCAAAGGTGAGATTTATGTCTTATCTGAACTGCTTTCAAATGGTGTTTTTGGTTTTACAATAGAAAGACTTTAATGATTAGGACTAACTGATTTATTTTGCAGAGAGACGTCTGGTTAACCACCCCATCTCCATTAATGAGCAGCTCATAGCCACTTCCTTGAACCCTGGGAAACGCTCCCAAGCAGCCCTGCGTTTTTTCACACCACGCTGTTGTCTGTTTGAACGCAGCCTAAATGCTGCAGAAGTGGTTTGAAAAGTTTCTGCAGACATTTTGATATGTTCTGGCGTGTTGTCTTTTTTCCATAACTCTCGCTCGCTTTTGAAATAATTGGTATTTGCGGTGAATCCAGGCTGACTACAGCTGTCGTCCTGCGAATGAGCCGGCTACAAACTCCACAGAACAGCCTCTCAAGTGCATGATACTATAAAAAAAGCAAGTAATTTAAATGATTTACATGAGATGTTAACCTGTCAGCGTCGTTCTTAGCAGAAAATATGCAGGAGAGTCAACTGTCAAGTTGTTAGATTTTCCTAAGTGAAGTTTTTCATCTGATGCTACTGTATTTATTACCTGACATCTTTTGCCTTGATGTTTCCACACACACTGTTCATCCCTCTGACTGTGGACGGTCCTACAGAGACGGCTGAAGAGCCAACGCTTTGTGGAAGCAGACAAGTGCGAGTCTCAGGTTATGGAAGCTTTCTTTTTGGTTTTTGTGCAAGGATGGCCGAAGACACAGCCAAAGTCCAGGAATCGGCTTCAATGGGCAAATCAGCTGCATTTCAGTATCTCAGCTCGCTCTCTGGTCCTTCCAGGTAGTTTGTGGTGGAGGTGATCGCCTCTAAAACAGCCTCCTCAGCAAAGGTTCAGAAGGTGCACCCTGTGCTCTTTTTCTCCTGGCTGCCGTCCTCTGCAGAAAGGAATTACGACAGAGGCAACTAGACGCTGCTGGCTACAATATATAAACACATGTGGTTCCAACGGGTTCCAAAAATGTTTCTCACCAGTTTCAGAAGGAGAACCCTGTGGAGATGGAGGAGACCCTCCCCCTCTGTGTGGCTGGAGCTCAAAGCTGAGAAACTGAATGTAACATCAATGTCATTCTGACTTTCCTGCACCTGTCAAGATGACTGCCTCTCGTTCCTGGTGGTCTCTGCAGGTGCTCCAGTGAGGCCACGTTGGTCTACCAACCTGGGGACCAGTAGAACCTGGCCCTCCTCGGAAAGCGGTTCTGGTGGTTTTGCATGCTCCTGCAGGCTTTGGTTAGTTTGTCTGCAGGGTTTCCATCCACAGTCCAACAGCTGACTGAACCCGAACAGCTGTTGTGGTTCGAATACGTCCACAACACTCTCCTCACTTCAGCCACGGTCTCCCTTCCACTGCACCAAAGGTGATCAATCCCAGCCAAAAAAAAAAAAAAAAAAAAAGAGGTCCTTCCATCGGGGCGTTTGTCAGACTCCTCTGCAGCACCTGGCTCAGGATTCACCCCCGGCATTTAAGACCAGTCAAACAAGGAAGGCCCTCCAAGTCACCCCGATACACACCAAGTCAGCAGGTTTGGCTCTCCACTGGGTATGTACTGTTATGGTTAGAGTCCCAAATGGTTCCCAGATTCACTGGCCCATTCCCAGTCTCCAAAGTCAGTGGGGCCCACAGCGGGGCCTGCACCTTCCTCTGCTTTCAGACTCTGCCAGTTCCACTTGCCTACCTGTCCCACCGGGGCATTGGTCTTCACCTGCTCATCTCTTCCCCATTCATATATGAACTGCTTTGTTTTCATTTGTTCGCTGCCCAGGTTGTCTTTCTTCAACATGCCGTAGCTTCTTTGCCCGACTGATTTGATCCTTATCATGTTTTGGTCCTTGTCTGTCTGCGTGGCTTTGTTTTATTTTCATTTATTTTATATTTTTTGGGTGTTTCTACTCCTCTTCCTAGGAAGGAGTCTTCAGTTTTACAGCTGCCTTCGGAGTCATGCTCATGGGTCTTTTTTCTGAGAACTGTGACACCTCAGAGGAACGGCACTGGAGAGAAATGGCTGGGTTCCCCTGCTCCAGAGTGGTACAGCAAGCATCTGAGTTTTACAGCTTGGTCATGGTCAATAAAAAACAGTGGATTCTTGGAGCCGGCGCACTGCTCTTCCCAAAGTGTCAGGTTTACAGCTAGGCAGGGACTATAAGAGCTGCTAAAGTGCTGGAAACTACCCCCTTTATCGCTGGTACCACAAAGAGTTTATGGCATGATTGAAGTGATCCTCACATTATTGTGCTAGGACGCCAAAATCTTATCCAAATGTACTCAAACTGGAATTACTGGTTCACAACAGGATCAGTACCCGTCAAAATAGATTTATCGAGGACAGGCTTTTGGCAAGACATATTTTGGAAACGTGAAAAAGCAAATGTTGGGGCAGATTTTGGAAGTTTCTGATAAATTGGGCAAAACATATGTTTGAACTTTTGTATGAATGGCAAAAGGTCATTTTGCCTGATGAGGGAAACCTTGAAGGTCTGAGGTTAATTAAGTCCAAACAACTGACAGGACTCCTTGAGGGCCAATTAGTATCAATCACAATAATTATCACGCGCGTGAGACGTATGAGACACGGCAGCCTTTTGCCGTTGTGGCTATTTTTATCAGCAACTGAAAAAGGGAACAGGAGTTCAAGTTATTTTGTTGAGGGCATAGACATTGTTATACCTGCTCACCGTGTCTATTTTTGTGCGAATGTTGGCAATAACGTGAGAACAAGTGATCCACAGTGTGCAGGCTTCTTTGGTTTCTTCAAAGCTGGAATGTGAAATGGAAGACAATTTAAGAGACAACTTAAGGTGAAGAAGAAAGAACAGAAGAAAGGTCCAGGATATCAACCATAAATCCAAGTGATCTCAGCAGTAATGCAACTAGATAGGTCCTGTTTTTCTTTGTAGAGGTCCGACATTATGCAATTGGATCAAACTGATGAATAGTTTGAAAGGTAAGGCAGTGTTTAGTTCCTGTCCTGTTGAGTGTCCTCAAATGCCTGGTTGTCTCAGCTTCGCCTCATGTACAAATCGAAATCTGGTCGATGTCTGTCTGTCCGTCTCATGAGACCCCTCTTTGTTCCACAGAACTGTGATTCAGAGACGGGTCGGAGATTTTTAGTTCAGGTCTTAATGTGAAAACAACACCTGTTTGCAGTGATGGAGAGGACACAGGAGGCCTTTCTTCAGATCCGTCTGTGTGTCCAGGTCCAGTGTAAAGCTTGGCAGGAGGAGGAGGAGGGGGGGTGTCCTGATCATCCTGTAATCCACATAATCCCCTGCTGCTGAGGGACAAGGCCTTGCTATGTGCTGTTTGTTTGAGTGCGTGAATGCATGTGACATGCTGTTTACACATTCTACCTCTCTCTCTGCAGCTCGAGTGGCTTTAGAGAAGATTGACAGGGATGAATATTGAAGAGGAAGTCTCATCAATGGCTGCTGAAAGTAATTTTCCTCCCTTCTCCTTTCCACCTTCAAGTCCCAAAGCCTGAAGCCAAAACACCTAAAAAATAAACAATTACCACGTTTCATATTTGGCTTCTCTATTCTTTTACGAGAACTTTGTGTACCAGTAGTTAATGTCGTGGCCAAAACCGATGAATTATTCCATCGTGTTGGAGTTCAAAAGAGGTCGGGAATCAATAGAGATCAACACTAAGATTATATATTTCATGCTCGCTCTAGAATAAGTGAGAATATTTCATCAAGAACTAAAAGTGACTTAGGACATTCTGCTACTTAGCACTCACACTTGAGCCAAAAAACTCCCATAACAGATCTGATTCATGGAATGAACATCCCAGTGAAATCACCCCACAGTCCTGCCTGCTAAAGCATTACAAAGACAACTGAGGATTTCTAGGTCAGGCTAATAATTGGAAAAACTGACTAAGATTGTGGATTTTTTTTTTATGTTTCTGAGACCGCAGTTTGTTTCATTACCTTAAAAAAAAAAAAAAAAAAAAGAATTTCCACCAACTGGTATTTAGCATTTCTGTCAGGATTGGAAATCTGCAGTCTGCAAAATGCAAGTGTGCTACTTTACTGGTGGCATGCGTAAGGTGGATTGGCAAAAGCAGCCACTGGACAGAAAGCCTGCTGTCGTTGCAACATCGTCTCTGGACACATTATCAATCAGAGGGTTGCCAAGTTCAACATGACCAGACTGGAGGGGAAGAGTTCAGGGAAAGGAGCACGCCTCCTTTGGCTGAGCTGTTAACACTCCTGTGTCCTATAGACGACACAACCCAAATGGATTCTCCAGATATTTTATTCACACAGCCACTGGTACATGTGGCGGCCGAAGGAGGGGAGGAGGAGGAGGAGGAGGAGAAAGAAGGAATGACAGCGAGAATATGAGAGAGAAAGAGAAACCGAGGAAGACAGGGAACAGCATATTTTCCAAGGCACAGCACCCTGCTGCTCAAACCTCATCGTCTTTTCAGAGAAAAGGATGGAGTGTTCATGAAATACACCTCTTTTTCAATACAGGAAAATGTGGCATTGATAGATGGACGCGGTGCAGTCCAGTGACTGTTCAGTGTAAGGTAATGCGGGAAAAACAAATACATTCCCCCTGCCACAAAAGGGTCTGTTCCTGTTTAAGAAGTATATCCTGCATCAGGATTCATGAGTTTCATTGGCCTCTGTTCAACATGCTCTCTCAGGATGAATATAGACAGTAGTGTTCTACCTATACAGCCCGTACTATAAATCCACTATCAGTAGCCAACACTTCGTCACATTCTCACATCATCCAATCTCTGGACACCCTCATATGTTGTCAAAATCCTAAACATTTCATCAACTTTTGGCCAAAGCTGCAGACACTTCCTGGGACCAATTCAGTAACCTTCAAACTGAGATATAAAACATAAACCAGCAATCTGCCAGTGAGTCTGATTTTTTTTTTTTTTTTTAAGAAAAAGTTTTGATGAAAATTTGTTTATATCACCGTCTTTAAAATCCAAGTCTAGTTCGCCTTGATCCTGTCACTGTGCAGAGACTTGACGGCACGCTGAAGCTACCCAGAACCCGAGTAATGGCTGATGACTGTGGACAAATTGAGTATACAAGCAAAAATGTAAGGTCTGCCTTCACTAAAATGTAATATTTGATCATGCTGCTCATAAGCTTCCACTGCCCCTCAGCCTAAATGAAGAGAACATGGCCATTTGTACAAGAGGAGTGCTGCAGCAGAGAGAATTCAAAGACCAAAAAGTCTTAACTGGCAGAAAACTGGCAATCGAGCAGGCTGTCATGACCACTTCACAGCATGTGGGTGTTGCCAGGAGCATCTGGACGAACAAGACTCGCAGCTTTGCAGCAGCTTGGTGACTCTCCAACAGCTCTCTGGCAAATGCTGCACAAAGGGCCTGATGCAGAGAATGATGTTGACTGGTCCTGGAAAAGCTGCATGCAGGGGTGGAGGAATTTGGCAGAGGGGTGGTGGGGAGCAGAAGCAAGGTGCATGGTGACCTTACTGCTAGACTGAACGCTGGGTATAGGCTGATTTGGCCTCATCTTCGCCAACAATAGTGTCGTTATTGTCATGTGAATGTAACGCAGCTAACATGACTAATTCTGCGAGGTGGATTCGATGGATGCAGGCTGTGGACCGGAGAGATCTGTCGCTCCAGTCCAGATTCCATAAGACGGTTGGTGCATATTAGACCACTCTGCACCACAAACACAAATTTTCCTTTTGGTATTTCCATGTGTAGCATGTCAGCCTTCAATGCAGAAAACCAGACCAGATGTAAAGTGTTTTTGTTGTCTGGCCTTAACTGAACCTAATCTGGGGTTTGGCAGAATCGTCCAATGTCAGCATTCTTGTCTGACAACAGCTTTGGTCGACATTATGTTTCCCTACTCATACAACCAATCATCATTCCTCATTTGTCTCAGTAGCACTCCATTAGAGAGCGGCTTCAGCTCCTCTGTAAGAGGATGCTGGTGCAGTTACCGTGTGCTTCAGGTAACGCCGTGTCATCACCAGATAAAGTGATCAGGGCAGATCGGGCCATTGATCCAGCTGAGGCAGAATGGCCTCTCAGACACAACCATTTGTTGTTTTGCTCTCTCTGACAGACAGACTGTCTGAGGGAAATGAAGAGAGAGTTCAACGAAAGACCAGCCTGAGAAACCAATTAGGTGCACATGGTCAAGAATCACAGGTACCACATGCATTTATTCAACGTGCTGGGAAGCAGCATTAATATTCAATTATTCATACTATTTACTGAACATTTGAAAGTGCACTGACTCAACTATGGTGACATAATGTTCAAACTGTCTGCCCAAATAATGTATTAAAACATAAAGGAACATTTATGCAGTAGCTTCTATTTACAGATGATGCTGCTGGTTGGACGCTCACTTTGGTTCAGACCGAACTATTGAACGGATTATCCAGAAAGAGGCTGAATCTGGATCCTTTCGGTTTTTCTGTAGTGCCACTGAGACTTTGCATGACAGGGCTGAACCCATATTAGACTGATTTCAAGGTGAAAGATTGAGTCTATCTAAAACTTGTTCGTGGTCAAACATGCTGGGCTTTAAATTTCTGCTCAGTGCTAACTCGCTAATTTAGCTCAGAGGGCTGCTGTTTGCAAAACCACACACAGTCTGATTTCTTATTATCTCTCTGACAAAGTATTCGCTTCTATTCAGCCTTTTGATGACTCCACACTGGCCACTGCTGGATCATTCTCTTTGCTGTGCTGAGAGTAAAAACTGGGCCCCTCCTGGCCCCAAATCTTCCATCAGTCACCATGTTCTCAACAAGGTGAATCTACAAACCGCTGCAGGTTCAGGTTAAGGTGAAAGCAATCAATTATTGGAAAAGAGAACAACTGCAAAATGCACTATAGATGCTGCTGATTTCCCACAGAAATCTTATATCTTCTTTTTGAAACTGGCAGCTGACAAAGTCTACCACATGTGGAAAATCTTTCATAACTTTGGGACTGAACCAAACCATTAATAATGGATCGTTATGTCAAAATTGCACAGGAGTCAGAAGCATGATCAGTTATTAGAAAAGTAGAAAAATAAATAATAAATTACTTTTGGTGGAGCGTTCTAGCTTTACCGAGGACATTTGGTGAAAAGTGGCTTAATTGGTGGACGTCGGCCAAAGAAATGTGATTAATGAGGTTATAAAGTTCGGCTGTGGAGTGTTTGAGCCAGATATACTGCTAATGTACAGTCACACCGTCTGTCTCTGACAGACAGATCAGGATCCACGTCCTGAGAAACACTGGCTGCCTGTGGAACACTGCACCTAACCTCGGTAGCTCCATATATCCTGTGCTGCTCTGGGCTGGGTTGTACCCTTAATGGAAAAATTTGAGATTTAAATCCTGGATTCTTGGTGGAGGGTTTTCTTTGGGTAGCTTTCACTTCTCTGGTGGAAAAAAGAAAAAACTTCACAGCAACATTTAGTTTCTACCCCTCCTTTTTTCTGAGAGATAGTCAGCCAAATTCCACTTAAAGCTCTTTGCCCGTGGGCAAAACTGGGATTTGCCACCAATAATATAGTTACTTATCATTATTCTGTGTTTCGTGTATGGGTTTCTTGTACCAAATCTCAAGAGTGGAGCTTTTGGAGGGACGTGGACTTGAAGAGAAGATGTAACAGTGAAGGAGGAATGAATGAAGAAAGAAAGAAAGAAAGAGAACACTGATGCAGGAAGAAAGTCAAGACAAGATGTCAAACTGGCTGCTTTTTTATTTATGAGCTCGCTGGAGGTGGAGAGCTCTGGGACAGATACAGCCAACCTTTATGAATAAATAAAAAGGTGCACTTACTGAAATAAAAGCCTCTCTCTCCACACACAAACTGCAGCGTGTCGACCAGCTCCGCCCCGCACAGGGTCTCCGGGCCCGCCCCTGTTGCCGTCGGAGTCAGGGTGAGGACACACAGCAGTAGTGAGAGGGTGTGGCTACAGGAGATACAGCACATCGCACTCTGCACAGGGAGAGAGGGACAGCTTTAACATTTCCACTGCTGGTAAAGGCAGAGCATCATCCAACACTGGCTTTCACATTTCAGTCACAAATCTGAGACACTTTTGAAGTCTCTTTTCTTGACACACAACCGGCTGCTGAGCAACTCTACTGTGGTAGTTGAAGGCTCAACATCTTGCTCAAGGGCACATCAGATCAGTTGTGGGCATAACTGCCCCCCCCCCCCCCTTCCTCTCTCTCTTTCTCTCTCTCTCCCCAAATAAGAATAAACCCAGTGAGCTGAAGGCTTCTCCCGTAACATCCTGCCTGCTTCCTCTGTAAAAGAGGAAAAGGGGGAAGAAAAGAGAAATAAAAGTGGCCGCTGCCACAGATGGTAAGTTTACGGGGTTTTGGAGGAAAACGTATTAAATCCAAACTTCCACTTGGTGCCAACGTTAAAGTCAAGCAGGAGGCTGACCGGCTCTGATGCTGCAGAGCGTCTGTGCGCAACCGAGCAGAGCGTGTCCAAATTGGAAACACACTTTCCTCCTTATCATCCGGCCACTCAGCGCTGAGTCTGACCCGACCAGCCCGCCACAGTCCGCATTCATCAGTGACATTAGAAAAGCTCTTTAATGAGCAGCTGCTAACGAGCATTCAGCGGCCCCTCCTGTGCCAAAGCGCAGCTGTCGGCGCATTATTACGCACAAAACTAAACTCAAAGTGATTCAAAATAAAAAGGCAGAATAAAAGATGCAAAAACAGAAAGCGCCAGGGATCTTTCCGATCCAAAGTGTGAGATGGAAAACGGCTCTCCCGCCAAACCCAGCGGAGGAAGCAGACTGAGCCAAATATACATAATAAAGAGAGTAAACACGGGACGTTATCCATCTACATCACAGCCGCCCGGTCCCGAAGCCCGCAACTATTTCATGTTAAGCTCCTCCGTCTTAACGCGCAGCTTCAGCTTAGATATTTAGCACTTAGTAATGCAGACTCAGCAGTAATTACTCTGAAAGTTGCAGAGCTGCGTTAAAGCTTTCAGGTGAAAAAAGACCGCAGGACGCGCAGAGACAGTCGGGATGAAGAAAGCCATTCAAACGAGCAGCTCAATGCATGACAAGATCTCCAAAAAGAAAAGTCAATTAAAGCCAAAAAGGAGGACAGCCTGTGATTATCAGCACAGCATGCAGGGCAGTTGTCTCAATAGGTGGCTAAAAAGGACTAAAATCTGCATAAATCCTCATTTAGCATGCATAAAAAAAAAAAAAGCAGTAAAATATAAATAAACGAATAAACCCCCCTTCCCTTTATTGTTTCTGTTCAAACTAGGTAAGGATGCTCTGTGCAAATAGTGACAACAGACCAAGGTGAAATGTAAAGTGTCAAAGGAAATCAGGTAAGTTACCTTGAAGACATCACATAAATGCCACTGAAAGGAAAGCGCGCTAGACATCCCCACGGGTCTCCGCAAGTCAAAGCCCGGCGAAAATGAACTTGTTTGAAGTCATTAAAAAACGGGGAGAAAGAGGATGAGATGCGGGCAATGTCACATCTCAATATTCCGACTTTGTTCCATTGCGCAGGCTCGTTTTGGAGAAGTGAGATTTAGCGAACAGGAGACGGATTTAGAGAGAAAATCCCTCACATTTATCTACATTACACAGACATTTTCAACAGGAAACAGCTGGGGCAGCATTTGCCTCCTACTCGTCCTAAGTTATTCATTAAGGATTTTGGGCACATATTCAAATAACGTCATTTCTCTTTTCTCTCTCACTCTCTCTCTCTCTCTCTTTTTTTTTCTCAGAACGGGATTGAATTTTGATCTCTCTAAGACTTGGTTAGTAGTTCAGATCAAGATAGAAAAAGCACGGCTGCCTCTCCAGGAGCAGCTCAACACTCATATAACACAATGTTTAATGCGTTGAGAGTTCACGAAAGAGAAGTTAAAGACAGGCTGCACGTTGTGAGCTGACTGTTGTTGTGCGTAATTTGGCACTGCGTAATTCAGCAGCCGGTCCATCCAAAGTCCGATCTGATCAGGGATAAAATAAATCATTAAAAACACTTTTCCACTCAGTCAACACTGCGCTAACAGCATGAATGCCTAATAAAAAGCTCAATTAAAAGATAAATACATGGGCACTGGAGTCAGTGTAGGGAAAACAAAGCCTTGCAGATATGAGCAGATAATCATAAAGACACATTTAAGGTCCTGCCTGCGTAGGATTTGTATGTTTTCAGCACATTGTCACAGTAATTTCTTGCAATAAATCAGTCACTGCTCATTTTCAGTCACTACAAGCAGGTTTTGTCTGCAAAAGACATCTGCTGCTTCTGTGAACTGAAAGGCTGAGGTGAAAAAAAAAGAGAAGACTGGAAAAACAAAAACACATGGGGATTCATGGTGAAGAAGACATTACTTCATATTTTTCATATTTCATATTTCAGCCACCACTTTTGGAGCAGACTACAGAGCGTGGTCCAAAGTGCGTTCCCACTGTGACACAGGAGGAAAAAAATGCATTGCAATGACAGAGAGAAGCTTCACACGAGGCGAGGGCTTAAAGAGAGTTTTCAGCCAGGACGGGATATCAACACTGATCCAGTCACTAAACATGAGATCAGTGCTGCGACCCAATCATAAAACGGGACAGCAGCGTGTATCCCAGCATGCTCGGCCACAGTGTGCAAGTGCATCAAAAGCGAAGGTTGGATCCGAAGGGGACTGAGGCTAAAGGCAGACACGCAACAGTTAGGGCTGTTGGGATAAAATGGGTCAAAACACAAGCACAATCAAATGTCCTCATGTGACACAGATGGTCCTGAAACGCAGGCGTGCTACGCGTGTCTCAGCTCATCTTAAAATTTGTGGTTCCCAACATTCACGTCGAGGCCCACGAAGAGGTCACCCGGTTAAATCTGAAAGGTCAGAGACAGAGGCCAGTGAGAACAAAGTTTATGGGTGTCACATGTTTTTCATCTTTCAGTTGTTTTTTTTCCTGCAGACATCCTGGATAGTTTAGTAAAAAAACAAACTGAGATGTGAAAATCATTATGGTCTCATGTCATTAGCCAAAACCTTTGAGCTCCACTGAGGTGAAACTTGTGGCCGGTATAATTATTCAGTCCGTTTGCTTAATTTTAGCAGTACTGGACCGTTTAATAAAAAATCCTGACGTGCAAACTGCTCGCTGCTCATAATCACGTACAACCTGTCACATAAGATCTTAAGTTGGTGCTGATTGATTTAACTGAGCCAAACAAGCTGAAAGACTGACACTAATTAATCTCCTGATTTTACATCAGAACGAGAACAATCAAGCTGTTAGTCAAATCCACCGCAGGGCTGCTTTAATACTGCAGCAAACTCTCGTGTTCCAGAAAAGCAACCTGCGTATCAGTTTCCAGTGCTGTCAAACAAATCACAACCTTCAAATAATGACTTAGACAGTTTTTGAACCACGTAACGTATCGCCGTTCAAAATCTCAGCTCTTGTCAGACTTTGGTGAGATTTTCTTCCAGGTTTACTGCCACGAATGCGGGTCCATGACCTCAATCTGTGACCCGACTTATCGTCTTGTCAGGACTGCTGCTGGGAGACAAGATGTGCATCGGACCACGTCTCCTTTGCCTCCCCTGGCGGATTGCGTCACCGCCAGGAGCTGCTGATACAACGTGGAATATGATGATGATGCTCCTCTGATTAGAGGGACAAAGCTGCTTTCAGACCAGAGGATGACCTTGTTAGCGTCAGATCAGGGACGTGGTGGGCCACTGACGCCTGTAAGCCTCTCTGTCGGTCGCTGATCTTAGATACGTGAAATCATCTCATCTTTCGCTGCCTCTTGACTTAAAAGACTCCACAATGTAGCGTGTAAATGCTTCATCACGGATTTCCATGTTATCACTGCAACTGTGGTCTGGCAGTATTGATACAGATGATGGGTTTGTGCAGTACATCTGCTGATGCAGTTGTATAAAGAAGAAGAAGAAGAGGGGGGGCGGGCGGCGGTAGGGGGGCTGACCTTCCCTTGTTCACGGTCTCTAATGCCCAGTGCTCTGGACTGTCTTGGTGCCAGGTTTCTCTCCCTCTCTCCCTCCCTCACTCTGGCTCTCTTTTCTCTTCGGTCTTCTCTTCTTTTGAGCCCCCCACCACCATCACCATCACACTCCCCCAACACACACACACACACACACACACACTTGTCTAAGGAGCCGTCCGCCCCAGTGAACTCATTGACCAGGGAAAGGCTTGTTTTCACTCCCTTCTGGTGTAGGAAGGAGAAAGTGCTCGCTGCAAAAATGTCTATCTCTGCAAGTCATCTTGATCAGAAGAGAAACTCAAAGTCAAGTGTATTCTTTTTAAGGAAACGCTAACGTACACACTGCTCAGATAGTTTGACTCAGCTGCAATGCATTCCCACTTCATAAGAGTATTTCTCCTGTCATGTTAATGCTTTTGTCACTGATTATGGATAAGAGACCTGCACCCTTTAAATAACGTTATACATAGAAAAGAAAAAATCTTGCAACAAATTTGGCAACAAGCGGAGGAGTTATATTGCCCCATTTGGATCAGACGTTGGACGTTAACAAGAAGCGAGACAATGAGACTTGTAAAAGATGGACACTTCTTGCAGCGTTAACAGCATCCCGTCTAGTCTCTCCTGCCAAACAAATGTCTGAGTCAGACGGATACGCAGATACAGACAGTGGTGCAGAATGCAAATGAACACGAGTGGATGAAAGTGAGAGGACGGAGGAATAATTAGAGGTGGAAGGAAAACAAGATAAAGCTTTTGGTTTTTGCAGAAAGCCCGCGTGAACACCACGGTGGCGAGGAGGAGGAGGATGATGGAGGACTGTGTGTGGGGATTGCAGGGCTGGTACCCAAGATGGGAGGGAATGTGTGAGGCTGGGGATATGTCTGGGCACACACACAGGTTCACTTGAGGAAACACACACATGCGAGCGCACACACATACACACACTTGATTAGAAGAGCAATCCTCCTCTATTCTCCTGATTAGTCTGAGGGTTTTCCAGCTCAGTGGGTTCTCTGTGTTATATTCCCTCCTCGATCCACTGACTAAAACAAAAAAGCTTTGCAAAAACAATGAAAGTAGGGTATCTATTGCAAGTGATTGTAGGGGTAATTTGTGATTTTTTTTTTTTTTTTAAATGTGTATTACTTTCCCAAGCTTGGTGGTTATGCAGGGTAATGTGCTGGTGTGTGGCTCCGATGTTCATGCATTCAGAGCTGATATTGTTATCGAAGCCCCGGGCCGTGCCATACGCTGTTCATATGGAAGAAATAAAGGTGCGTCATGGAGCAAACGCAAGAAATGGGGCGCTTGTTTTGATACGCTATGTTTCCATAGTAACACGCAGGGGTCACAGTATTTTGGCAAAAAGGTCAGGAAATTCCGTGGTGCCTGTTGATGATCAAAACCTACTCCTTCAAAAAATATCTGTGGTGCAGTTTAACTGTTTGTGATCGCTGAAGAGGACGTTGGAGGTTGCAGGATTTTCAGGCAAACAGTCCAGAAACTGAGCTTTGAGGACGAGCAACAGAAAACAAGAGAGCCACAGTCTCCCAAAGTACTGCTTGGTATTTACTGTCAGTCTTTCTGTGGCTTGTTAACCGAGTTAATGTTTGCGTGGCTGAACATGTTGACGCAAAAGATTCTGACTGATTCATTCAAGCCCAAACAATTCTGGTTTCAAGTAATCAATAAAGAATTAAATGATTTCCAATCAGATGACCAAAAAAATCCAGCTGAACTAAAACATGACAGACAATTAGCAGCCAGCTGGTGACCACGGTTTAGCATTTAGCAGCTAACGGGTCAAAGAGCTGGTGGAGACCAAAACAAAGCTGAAACAGGAGTGACCATTGAGGTTAATTTCACAAGTCAGTCACAAACACAACTTAAAGTTGATGTTACTGCTAGCCTGTAATCCGAGCGCTAACAGACATGTATGTCATCTAGGAAAAACATTCAGTTTTCGACTTTTAGTGGTTTTCTTTACTCACCCAGATCTTTCTCCAGCGGTGAAAAGCATCTCGTCTTGTTTTCAGCAAGCCCATGCTTCGTTTTCCGATGGTGAGTCAGCATCTTTGTGTGAAGCTGAGTTAGTTAGCTGCTGATGGTCTATATTTAATACGCTCACTGTCAAACTTTTATCTTTTCAAGTTGTCAAGGATCTAAAAGGCCTCTACTTCAACAGCAAGTAGCAAAAATGGTTTCTGCATGATGTTTCTAAACTAGTGACCCTTCTGAGTCAGATCGAAGGGGCCAAGTCAACCACAGGTGCATTAGCGTTACCACAAATCATATCACACAGTATATACAAACGTCCCAATGACGGGGATTTCAGTGGTGACCAAGGGCCATTTTTATGGGCTGTTTACATTATTTTGTCTACCCAACTGTACTTGTGACACCACGACAATCTTGTGACTTGTTCGAGCGTGCAAACATTCTTTCTGCTACAAAAGCCGGGAATGTTCCACTGAGTCAGAAACAAAAACACAAAACAAATAGTTGAACAATGCCATGTACAGTAATTAGAGCCTTACTATGTGGTTGCAGTAAACACAACTGATTTTGGAGAGTCAAATACCCAAACAGACAGATGCACAGATTCAGACCTCTTTGGTGTCGGTGACACTGCAGAGAGCCGTCTGTCTCATCCTGCTTGGCTTCGTAATGTGCCGCCTGGTTCTGCAGTTCGAGCCGGACAGAGGCCTAAGTGAGATGCCTCGAAGTGTGCAGGGAAGTGTGCTGTTTGTGCTGTTTACTTATCCCACAACGAGGAGTGGTGTCGGGGGGTAAAGGCCACCGCTCCCTGGTTCTCTCCTGCTGGCTGAGGAGTGGGTGCGGTGCTCCTCTCTGCCAACCACCTGGCACCGGGGAGGCTATGTCTAGGAAAGAGACCTCTGCCAGGCCTCAATTACGGGGGGAATAATCCAGGACACACTGAAGCAATTACAGCCCCATATAAATCAATATGCTTTGGGTTAAAAAGTGATCTGCTCCCAACACTCTGCAGAAGCTCTGACTCAGTCGGCCTTTGATTTTTCTGAGATGGGAGCTGTTTCTCTGGAAATGGGCAGAGATGCTGCTGTAGCTGCAACCTCCGTGGTTTGAACTGTCACTCAGGGTGGGCAAACAGTCAGGTGACAGGCTGTGAGGAAGAGCAGAGAGTAAATATTGATTTGCAGTCACTGAGCCTGTATAAACAATTGTTGGGAAATTTATGTTGCATTAAGTACAAAAAGCTGCACAGACAAACAATGTGTTTCCTTGAAAATTACAATCCAAACACATCTTTCTGCATGTATTCATATATTTACTCAGAACTGAAACACGGATGTTAATGAAGGATTAAAAAAAAAATGCATTATTTATGTATTAGGAAGCTTGCAGGGTCAAAATCCTCCAACACACGCTGTGGCAGCAGGGGGCAACACTGACAGCTTATCCTGCCCTGTGAGGTGCAGCTGCTGAGTCCATGAGCATCACTATACTACACTGCCATCTCCTGGTTGAACAGCACAACTGACTACACAACAGTTTGTATCTCCCTACAGTTGTGTTCATATTGGAAGAGTTCCAAAAAGAAGTAAAGTCAGTTAAAATGAGAATGAACTGGATTTGTGAGCGCAAAGAAAACACACAGCTTCAGTTTACCAAAACAAAACGTGGACAGGCATAAAGCAGCCTTTTTTCTGTAAAGAAGTATTTGATCGTAATTTGGGGTCATATTTTGATTATATATATATATATATATATATATATATATATATATATATATATATATATATATATATATAATTTATCCAAACCCTTTTTTGGATGTAAAGCATCTAAATGTTTTTTACATTATTGGTTAACTTTTGGAACGTTTAGAGTCTGCCAGAAGCTGTTGGACTTTTTAGTTCTTTAAAACCTTTGTTGATTACTGCCAATCTTTATAAAACAAAGACAGCGAGAATCACAATTGCGGTGGATTTATTTAAAAAATAAATGTGAGCAGAAATCATACATGAGTCTCATAGATCATCCATATGCTTTAGAGAACATGTGGATCAACACACCGAAGCACCAACGGGAACAGAATAACTTACAGATTGGGAAGGAGAAAAAAAAAAATAATAATAATAATAAAAAAAATGAGGAGCAAAGAGGAAATGTGTTTGTTCATACAGGAAATGTCGATGACCTACAATCCAAAAAACGGATTTCTATGGAAGTACCACCTCCACATCTTCAGGGTATGAGGGTTCAATTTTCACAGTGTGAGTGAGCGAGTGTTCCCAGAGAGATTTTTTCTGGAGGAACGCTGACCCGCACTCCTCACACATGTAGCTCTTTGGCTTCCCGGCATGAGTCCGCCTGTGTTTCTTCATGTGATACGACAACCTGAAGCCTTTGTCGCATATGTCACATTTAAATGGTTTCTCTCCGGTGTGGATGCGCATGTGCGACTTCAAATATCCCGACTGGATGAAGGCTTTGCCGCACACTTCGCACTTGTACGGCCGCTCCCCCGTGTGGTACCTGTTGTGCAGCCGCAGCTCGTTGGCGGTCAGGAAGGTTTTGCCGCACACCGTGCACTGGTGAGGCCTCTCGCCTGTGTGGATGAGCTCATGCCTCTTCAGGGACGTCTCCTTCATGAACTGTTTTCCACAGCTGTTGCAGGGATACCGGACACCCATATGGACTTGTTCGATGTGGTTGGTCAGCTGCAGCTTTGTGCGATAGGCCATGTCGCAGTCCGGGCAGGCCCAGGGTCTCTCCTCTGAGTGGGTCCCCATGTGGACCGTGAGCTCTGAGGCCGAGCGGTAACACTTTCCGCACTGCCAGCATAGAAAGGGCTTCTCCCCGGTGTGCTTCCTCAGGTGGACCGTCAGACAGTTGGAGGATCTGAACTTCTCCGGACACAAGTTGCAAATGTACGGGAACTCCCCTTTGTGGATTCTCTGGTGGATGGCGAGGTAGGACAGCTGGATGAAGGTTTTGTCGCACTGGGGGCAGGGATACGGACCGGTAAAGTCGTGCTGTTTGTCGTAGTGTTCCCTCAGGCGCCTCAGTAAGGTGAAGGTCTTGTCGCACATGGTGCACTGCATCGGCCTGTGCATCAGCTTGTGCCTCTCGAAGGCAGCGTCGTTGGCGAGTATCTTCCCGCACTCTTTGCAGTAGAGCGGGTCGTGGATCCGCTGGTGCACTTTGAGCATGGTCATGCTCTTGAACTCTTTCCCACAGTCCTTACACTTCATGACTTCCCTCACGTCCACTTTGCACACATTCTCCTGGTGCTCCTTCAAAGCCGACAGGTATTCAAAGTGTTTGCCACAGTTGGAACACCACACCGGGATCTTCAGCGGCAGCCCCTGTTGAGGGTCACCGCTGGCTATTTCGCTTTGGCTTGGCCCTGCCCTCGGCTCCTTCTTCCACAGGAACCGGCTGATTTTCTTGTGACATATGGCGTAAATCTGGTGTCTTTTCAGGCCGTGCATGTGTTTAAAGCGCTTTTTGCAGTGGACACAGTGATAGGGTCGATCGTCCGTGTGGCACTGAACGTGCCTGTTCAGTGTTTTGACACTGTCGAACGCTCTGGAGCAGACAGGACACACTTTCAGGGCCTTTTTGCCAACTTTCTGTGCTGGTGAAGACAGGTGCTCCTCTGAAATGTCCGTAGGCACCTCTGGATGTCTCTCGTTTTTATCAAGACCACTCGTATTATCACAGTCCCGTACGTCTGCTTCAGCCAGAATCTGCTCCACACTCTTGCTCTCCTCCTCTCTGATCCCCTCATGGCCGTGAATGATCTGATGCTTCTTCAACGTGTCCTTGTACTTGAAGCCTTTCTCACAGGTGACGCAGATAAAGGGACGCTCCTCGGAGTGAGAGCGTAAATGCTTGGCGATGTCTGCAGTGCACGGTAAGATCCTGCTGCAGATGGGGCAGATTTTACCTTCCGTCAACACCTCTGCCGGCAGCTGTGGACTCATCCGCTGTGTCTCTTTCCTCTTTGGCTTCTTCAGCTCTCTGCTCTTACAGATCTCCTTCTGGTGTCTCTTTAGGACATAAGGATTCTTGAATTTCTTCTCACAGAAAGAACATTTATACGGGCGATCCTCCGAGTGGGACTTCATGTGTCGATCCATGTCAACTCGACGGGCAAAATACTTCCCGCACAGGCCACAATTTTTGTTTTCAGACATCATCTCAGAGGTGCTGGGATCCCCCAGGTCTTCTTCGTTGGTGTTGCTGCTCAGTTCTTCCTTCTCATGAACCCGCATGTTGTGCCGGTTCATGTCGTAATGGTCTCTGAATCGTTTGTCACAGTTGGCACACTTATACCTGAGGTCCCGATTGGCAGAATGAATTTCCTGGTGTCGCCTCATGGCTGCAGCTCGAAGGAATGTTTTATTGCACACAGGACACGTCTTATTGTTGGGGTACTTCTTCCTTTGCCTCTTGGATGTCACTGAGTCGTCCTCTAAAGCTTTTCTTTTTAACTGAAGCCTTTTGCTTTGCTTTAGTGGTTGAAAAGCTGCCAGCTTTAAGGTGTCGCCAACGTCCTCATCTGTTGCATCTCCAGCCAGCTCCTCCTCGTGCACCTTGTTCTCCTCCTGAACATTGGGCTCAACCAAACTTGACGGCTGTTCAATCTGTATGTAGTCCAACAGAGTCACAGTTTCACCCTCCACGTGGACGGTCACGCAGCCCTGGATCTGCTCTGATGGAGGCTGGAGTTGTATCTGGTCAGCATCGATTACAACCTTCTCCAGCTGAGGGAGCGACAAGGAAGAAAGGATGCAATTCCCAAAAGATGATGGAATGCTCTGAGTGTCATCTGAAGGGAAAAGAGGAATCTCATTAGCTCCATAATGAGAGACCATAAATAAGTTTTTCGTTTTATTCAGCTCCCTGATCTTTGAACCGAGGTAATTACTGTGATTTGAATACATATGTTCATCAAAACTAGGTTACAAGTAGATCTGGACCTGTTGCCATGGCAAACAATCCTGAAGAAGCAATCCTATAAAAACACCGGCTTGTTGACTGAAAAGGTTTTTAGGGTGAAGAGATGATGTCATTTTACAGAAAGCCTTTGATCAGATGTTTGCATTTCCCCCATGGCTGCAGTCAAACGACCTGTCATAAACTATAGTGAGTTCAGACTTTACACGTTTTGGCTAAAACTGTAGCTGGAATAGGACAGCTATTGTAAAAAAAAAAGAACTCTGACTGTCAGCAACTTTCAGGCAGAAAGCTCAAAAGTGTGGCTGGTCAGCTGATTCATACACATGACCATAGAAGTCTGAGTCTTTAGACTTTAAATTTTACAATATAAATTAAAACATAGTAAAATATTATGAAAACACACTATGAATTATAAATGTGGTTTCATCTTAATTTCCAAAATGAAAGACTGGAGTAATTTTTTTGACACATCTTACTTTTCATGGCGAAATGCAACATGCGATGCTCGATTGTAAAATATATTTTAACCACTGTCCATTCACTCACCAGATAAATCAAAGTGTCCAAGCGTGGTGTGGTGCAGGAGGACAGTTTTCAGATGCTGCAGGTCTGGCACTGAGTGCACACACTCCTCCAGGGCAGAGGGGACAGCACAGAGCATGGACGCTGTCTGTAGAAGAGACAGCGGAATAAACGAAGAGTATGTTGTGCTCTGGTCTACTTGTGTCCTAAAGAAAAATTCTGTTATACTTTCAACTTCAGTCATGACAGGAGATTAACATAAGCCAGCAGGTAAAGCTAATAAGACCTGCCTGTCTCTTGGTGAATGTTTGTTCTCCCTGCCACCAAACAGGTTTCAGCTTAATACCTCTGTGTTTTTTGTAATAAGGTTGAAGGTACCTGCTGGATGTCTGGTACTGGAAGAAACTTCTCCAGTCGGGACAGGAAATCCAGCATTAGCACCTGCAAAGCACCGTCGTATTCAGGCCCAAAATCTGTTGGGAAAACATCCTGGGGGAAAAAAAAAAAAGAAGACGCAGCATTGTTGAGGACATATTGGATGCAGTGATGGTGGGTAAGAAAGGCATGGATAAACATGAATAAATCCCAAACCTGGAAAAACCTCTCCTTTTCTTCAGGGTCTTTCAACAACAATTCAATTTGATCCACAAAGTTTGATTCTGGAAACTCAACTTCTGAAAAACAAGGCTGCCAGAAAAACAACAACATCAGAGTTTTATGTTAAAGAGAAAGATGATTGGATTTAAGACTGTCACACTTCAGACCTACTGGTCGTATTTTAAGGAGCTAACCTGCGCGGCCCACGTGGAGACCAGAGCTTTGATCTGTTCCAGGTGCATCTCGATGGTTTCTCTGTCTGTTATCTGCTCAGCTTGACACAACTCAAGAACCACCTGCAACACACGATTCCCCCTCATGGTGAGTAACACACAGGGCAGCACCCAGAAATCTTACTCACAGGACCCAGAAAATCTTTGTTGGCGCTCTGAATTTTGATGTGATGTTGGTCTGATTAGACCCATGACATCAACAAAAAATAAATAATAATACAAAAAAAAGAATCAAGGTGACTGCTAGAATGCATAACAAAAGGTGTGTACATTTTGTTTTGACAGCTTAACAGCTGCAGGGGAGAAAGCAAACTGCTGCCATTGTCATTTCTCTGCACTGCCCCGTGTTGTCTTTTCAATGACTTTGCTCGTCTTACTCGTGCTCTGAGTCCCAGGAGGAGCTGAGCTTTCTGATCTGCATTCAGCAGCTCAGGCACAATTTCTGTCACAGCGCTGATGAACTCTTCCACCATCCCATAGTCCTGCACGCTTCCTCTCTGGACCACCTGCCACATGGCTGCAGACACCAGGCGCAGCGGGGGGATGAAGAGGCGCAGCGATGGCAGCAGTAGAGGCTGATCTGAAACACAGGACATTGTGTGTGCAGTCATCAGGGTCAACTGAAAGTTTTTGTTGGCACGCATCTCTTATTTGAAGACAAATAAAGGAAAATCCTGTTTACTTTCCATGTCTGTGTCTGACTATGTGCACATACTGTATCTCTAACAGGGGTCGGTGCAGAGTAAGTATCTAAATCTGTATGCATTCAATTATTTTGCTATCATTTTTCTTTTTGCAAATATCAGTTCATTTGATGTTCAACATATGCAATCATGAAACTCACTTTGGGTTTGGAACAAAGTTAACAACAAATTAAAAACACTGAGCTCCTGCAGATGAAAACTGTTTAATAATTTATCTATTTATTAGGAGAGGAGATCAAAGAATAATGGAAACAATTAGGTCTTGTTCCTGAAGTTAATTTGCCGAGCCACTTTCTTTACGAGACTCCAAATACTGCAGAACACATTATCTCTAAAACTGCAATGGCAAATAAAATCAATTCTTGTCAGCATTGTGTTATCCTGAAAGAAACACGAGTCACACTGAAGGTGCCAGAAATTCCTGTTAGCTTCTTTTCGCACCACAATAATGATCAGTATGTGAATTTATTTATCTCTAAATGTCTGCAGGTTCCTCTACGTCTCTAAAGGTCTACAGGCTCTGCAGGTCTCTAAAGTTCTGCAGGTTCTGCAGGTCTCTAAAGTTCTGCAGGTTCCTGTAGGTCTCTTAAGTTTTGCAGGTTCCTGTAGGTCTCTTAAGTTTTGCAGGTTCCTGTAGGTCTCTAAAGTTCTGAAAGGTTCTGTAGGTCTCTTAAGTTCTGAAAGGTTCTGCAGGTCTCTTAAGTTCTGAAAGGTTCTGCAGGTCTCTAAAGGTCTGCAGGTTCCTGTAGGTCTCTAAAGGTCTGCAGGTTCTGCAGGTCTCTAAAGGTCTGCAGGTTCTGCAGGTCTCTAAAGGTCTGCAGGTTCCTGTAGGTCTCTAAAGGTCTACAGGTTCTGCAGGTTCCTGTAGGTCTCTAAAGGTCTACAGGTTCTGCAGGTTCCTGTAGGTCCTGAAAGGTTCTGTAGGTCTCTTAAGTTCTGAAAGGTTCTGTAGGTCTCTTAAGTTCTGAAAGGTTCTGCAGGTCTCTAAAGGTCTGCAGGTTCCTGTAGGTCTCTAAAGGTCTGCAGGTTCTGCAGGTCTCTAAAGGTCTGCAGGTTCTGCAGGTTCCTGTAGGTCTCTAAAGGTCTACAGGTTCTGCAGGTTCCTGTAGGTCTCTAAAGGTCTACAGGTTCTGCAGGTTCCTGTAGGTCTCTAAAGGTCTACAGGTTCTGCAGGTCTCTAAAGCTCTGCAGGTTCCTGTAGGTCTCTAAAGCTCTGCAGGTTCCTGTAGGTCTCTAAAGGTCTGCAGGTCCTGCAGGTCTCAGATAGACCACCACCTCCGCACTGACCTCGTGTTGCCTTCAGGGACCGCCACGGGCGTCGTACTAACGGCTGACAGCATCTCAGCGGTAAACATGGCTGCAGCGGTCGTGACTTTCCGGGACATCCAAAACGGAAATTCTACAACTACAACACTTCCTCGTTTGACGCAGCTTACTTAAGAAAACATTTTAGCCTTCTTTCCTGACTCTTTTTTCTTTTTTGGCCGCTGGTTGTTTGAGTTTTTTCTGTTGTTTCCAGAAGCTAGTTGCAGCCCGTGAACGCAGCACCTGTCAGCCGTTAGCTCTTCTGGCTGCTAACCGACGACGCGGGCGGATCATTTCCCGCCGCTTGGCATTAAATTTAACGAGTTGAGTCCCGATTAAAACACCAAAAATTCAATTTTCGTTTCCTATCTCAGCTGACGTGAAGCTCTCTCCTATAACTCCCGCACACCGCGGCTCTTCTGCGCTGTAGCCCAGCACAAAGCCACCGCCATCTCGGAGCGGGGTACGCCATGTTCAAAATCGGGCGCACACAATCCGAAATAAAAGCTAATAACTCGCTCCGGGTGGCGTTTGTTTAAATGCCGGCGGCCTTACCGCTTTCAGCGCGTTGTGTGCTCTCCATGTTCTCCCGGACGGCCTTCGGGGACGCGGAGAAACCGACTGGGGGTCGTTGTGAGTCGACGTCCGGCCGACCCTGCGGGGCGAGCTGGCGGCGGGGAGGAAGGGCGGCTCGGCTCGGCGCGGCGCTGGGAGTGCGCAGGCGTACTGTCCGGTATAGGGCTCATTCATGGACTGCGGGAATTCACAAATCAGCGTCCGCTCGTAGAAACCACCGAGAAGTTTGTTGTGATCTTTTGGGTTTAGAAAATGTCTCCGCAGGAAGATTTGACCAACTTTGGGGCCCGGACACCGGAAAGATGCTCTTCTTCTTCGGCTGCTTAAAATCAACGCTATCATGAAGATGTTGTTTTTTACCGCCCTCTGGAGGCCATTTGACGAAGTGGGATTTAAATGCAACGTGAAATATTCTTCTAGTTTGGTAAAAAGAATAATAATAATAATAATAATGTAAATAATAATAATAATAATACATAATGTAATATTATTTTATGAAACATTAAAGGAGCACTTTTTAAAGTGAAATGTGGAATAAATAATTCACATCTTTAAGCAACTTGATAAATGAGAGTAATTGTGCACTGTGTTGTGTGTTCTGGTTCTTTTATATGAACAATAATAAAATAAAATAATTTGGTATAATTTGTTTCATTTTGTGTGCGAAAAAAGTTCCCACATGTCTAATTATTATTATTATTGTAGTTTGTGATAGACTGCAAATGGAAGATGCTATGAAGCTGCCAACAATAATTATTTTAATGATCAGTTCAGAGGATTGATAAACCAAATAGGAAAACAAATAAAGCAAGACAGTTAAAATGGCCTCTTCTGAAACCTAATTTATCTTCTCACATAAATAAGTGAATTTTATCTGACCTGCGTGGCCACAGTGGTGTAATTCTTCCTTTCAGTATCTTCTGTGGGGTGTATTCCTGTCCTGCAGACTTTTTATGCCCGTGCATTTCTCCATCAGTCTGACTGCAGATAGTCTGCTGGCTTTGTGCGGGAGCTGTCATGACTTTCAGTATCTTGAGTCATTTGCTCAGAGGAAGTGAAGGGACCGATAAAACACTCTGCCGCTGGGCTGCAGCCAGATTTGTCACATTTTTATTCTGCAGATGCTGCAGTGTCCTTGTAAAAGAATAAAGCTGCTTCTCTTAATTTCTCTTACTGTATATTGCCCTAAAATCATCCTCTTATTTGTGAGTGACCCTAAAATTGCTGTGCACGGTGAGTCTAATGTTATGTAAAGTAGTTTTTAAATGATTTATGATCCCTGCAGATATTGGGACACATAAAGGAAACATTTTTACAGATTTTCCAAAAAAGTAATTTGTATGATGAGTGTTTATATAGTTTCTGTTCTTTTAGCTGGAGGGTTTAGGGTTTAATGATTTAATCTACCAGCTGCCACAAACCTTTTATATGAGCTAATGTTCTTCCTTCTGATGATTCTTAAATCAAAACTGAAAGAAGTCCAAAGGCACACATTTGGTCTTCTTTCTTTCAGTAAACATCCGATATGGTTCTCATGTCTATTTCCTCTTCCTGTCAAAAAGGCCAAAGACCGACGGTTATTTGATTGATCTGTGTATAAAACGCCAATGTTGTGTGAAAGTACTGAAACATGTTGGGACTTGGTGAAAAGTTTTTTAATGAGATTAGTTGATATACCGTCCTGCTCCTGTAAATCCTCAGAGAGCACTAAATGCACTGTTTACTCCTTTTTTTTTTTAAAGAAGCCTTGTTAAAATCTACAGTGTTCAGCTGTTTGGGGAATATAGGCCTTTAAAAAAAACAAACACTTTTCTATTTGCGACCTGCATTTGCATCATTAAAGTCCGGAGACTTCACTCTTTGAAACCTCATGCGACAGTTTTGATGCTTCACTTTGTACCACAGTGACGGACAAACAAAAACAGGGTTTAAACTGTGGTCGTTTATTAGCTGTCCACAAAAGCATGTCATGGAACGACAGAAACTGTAGCACGAGTGTAACATTCCTTTTTGTTGTTATACTCCACCACATTCCTGCTTCTCACACCATGTATAATTTATATTTCATATATATATATTTTGTACAATATACATGTTCTCATCAAAGGGGGACCAAAAAAAAATAACAAACTGCAAAAGTTCATCCCCCCTGTGGATTGGAAATCTAGTGAACATCCCATGCATGTTTCCACTGCTTCTAGGAGAAACTGTTGTTTATTACCAGGAACAAATACGCAGGCAAATAAACGCTCAGACAACTAAAGGGGAGAGTCCTGTTCGACAGAGCTGGTGTACGAAGCACATTCTCAACAACATTAAACAAGAAGAGCCATGCGAACTGACGTTTACTCTACAGCTTTGACCCAGTTTTGAATCAAAAGCGTCAGTACTGGAGGGGTTGGGGGGGGTGGGGGCAAGCTAAAGTTCATCTATTGCTAATGACATAACATTAAGATTGATATAAACAGAGAGAAGCTTCAAGTCCGTCTACTTATTGTCATCTGTTTATGTTAAAGCCTTTTTCACAATGAGACTTTGACTCAAGCATGCAGTTCAGATACTAACTGATGCTTCTGATTGTGAGGCTACAGAGACACGAGCACACAAAGTGCCTGACATCATTATGAACCGCCTCAACGGTTTGCATCTCTAAGTCACGTTTCACATTTAAATGGTTCAGTTTGAATTGAAGTGCGGGCACGCTGGATGAGCCGAGATATGCAGGAAAAGTGAAAGAAATGAGCTCAGCCAGAGTTGGTCTAAATAACACAACTGCTTCATTAAAGCCGTGGCAGAAAAAAAAACCCAACAGACTGACAGTCTGAGTGCTTTAAAATGAGTGATAGACATTTAAAGGAAAAAATTTTGAGATGCCACAGAAGTATCAACAAAAATAATATATTCAGGTTTTCTTTCCCTCTCATATCCTGTGGCATATTATTCATCGTACTGGTCAAAGTAATAGAGTCTAAATGGAAATATTGCTTCATTTCTTTTTATATCACCTTTTTACTTTTGTAAAACAAAATATCTGTGGAATGTAAAATAAAATATATAGTGCTATGTATGTAGGTAAGAAAATAAAGTTGTAGGATAATATCTATATTTCACTTTCTGTAACTATTTACAGAACAAAACCAACTCGTCAATATTTTTCTCTTAAAATGGTTTTTCTTTTGGCCCAAAACAAATATGTAAGTAATTTTGAGTGTGCTACAGTATTTTAAGTCATGAGAGTCGTCTCAGTCAGATTCTTGTAGAAACAACTGCCACAAACTACGAGGACACTTCAGAGACATTTGCATTGTGAGCTGTTAGAAACAGGGAAGCATCTTCCTTTGGTTTCCTGCTGGCCTGGAGACATTGCACATTTTGAAAATGTCCCGACTTTAGTTGCATTGTTACATTCATAAAATATTCTGTATGAGACGCACCGAGTCTGAGTGAGAAGGTGATGATGGAGTGAAACAGGGATCCTTCAGATAAGACTGAACATCACAAGCCTGTTCCTCCAGAGGGGGTTTTAAAAAGTGTTATCTAAGTGCAGCCTTTGGAGGAAAACGTACTCACTCACAGGGCCGTCTGAATATTCAAAGCACCGAGTTCATTGAAAGGGCGCCAGGCGTCAATTCAACAACGTGACACAACGTTAAATTCAACACTGAAGCCAAACAGAGGAGCCGATTCCTTCATCAACTGCTGAAGGTTGCATTGAATAGAACACAAATGAGACATGGACTTTCTGAATCTCTCGTAAATACATGAAATTGGGTTATTGCCAAACTGGAGATGTGACATCTTTCACCTTTTCAGTCATCTGTGTGTTCCTTCGTTTGGCTTTAGTTCGAAGTTGTGCTGTTTCACGTTGTGTATTTGACACACAGCTCTTTTCTCCACTCTGTGCTCCTCCAGGTGAAATAACATCACCTCGAAGCTTTCGTCTCTTTGAAATCTGAGCAGTCATGAATTCAGGCGTCTGCGAGTGGGAACTGAATTCATGAGAATTTGACTCAGAATCAAAATGATCAAATTCTTTCCAGCTTCAGACTCAGCTTTCTGACCGTTTTAATCTTCTGCATCGACTCAGCTTCCTTCTTTTCACAACTGTAGATTTTAAACTGTAGCTGATTTTAGCAAAAAATTCTGAATTAAGTTCCAGAAAACCTTCAAGGAAACGCAGATTTATACATGTTTGATTCTGCTGCCTGGATGTTTAAGTCTCACTACTCATGTCTGATTCCAGCTTTTCATCAGTCAACTCTTCCAGTTCAGCCAACTGTCAAAACGTGTTCTCTGTTTTGACTTTGACATTAATTACATTACTGAGGAGTTCAAATGAAGGGAAGTCTAAAACAAAGGGCGACTTTCTCGTGCTCTACCCTGATCAGTGGAACTGTACCAGAAATAGAAAAATAATAACATGAAGGAAAATCATTTCCATCAGACTTGAACAATCACAACCCAAACTCAGCCGAACTGACCTACACAGACAGCACACACCTACAGTGAAGGAGGAGTCGTACAAAACAGATTAAACATGCAACTTTGCATAAACAGAGACGGACAGCAGGAACAAACTCTTTGGGGAGCACATTCAATGAGACTGTTGTCATCAGCAAAGCGAGTGTAGGAGAAATACTGTACATCAGTTTACAAAAAAGGAAAAATAAAAAGGACCAGCACAATGACTCTCAGGACGTATTTACACTTCGCTTTAAATATTTTTAAGAGAAATTCCCTGTCAGTCAAAATCCATCTCCAGATCTGGTTCAGTCCAGTCTAATTCGCAGTAGGTACAAAGTTATTAAGCAGCGTTTTCCCTTTCTTCCCCCCCTTCGCCGAAGCAGTTGGTGAACTAAGCTCTGCATAAAAAGCAATATCAGGGCAGCTCAGCTGAGGAGGTGTCATGCAAAATAATAATAATAAAAAAATAATAATAACAAAAAAAAAAAAAAAAAGCCCGACAGAGTTCGTGGAGTTATCACAAGTTAATTTCCCAGGTGGACGTCCTCGTTCCAAGCATACGTCAGCATAGATTTCACTGAGTGGGCCGCCTTTAGTCTGAATCAGCGCTGCAGCGTCGGCCACGGTGGAAGTTCCTGTGATCAGTTTGGCCTCTGCACACAGAAGATATAACACAGTGAAACGTATCCAACATAGAAGTGACTGAATGAAATGGTCCAATAAGGTCAAATAAGTCCATCCCAAGTCTGTCTGCTGGCTTTGCTACTAGTCACTTTTATTGGTTGTATAGTAGGAGTATATTTACGTTTTGGCATGTGTGAAACTCTATACTGCAAATGGCATCCACTTCCATTAAGTGATGTTTGTAAACTGAAATCTCATATCAGAGATGATGAGAAAGCTGCTTTTATTGAGTTCTAATCTACCTTTTAAGCAAAAAAAGGTGTACAGTATGTATTTCATGCATTTATTCTATACGAAATACGATAGAAATTTGTATAATCACGGTTAGGTCTAAGTGATACAGCTGGGTCGAGTCAGTCGTTTGTTTGTGTTGCTGTATGAGGTGTGATGTGACCAATGGGAGCCATTAGGAACGATGACGACAGAGCCAGAAAGTTCTCTCTCTGATTCTGTCACGTACGCCAACACCGACCCTCAGCTGGCTGCGACAGGCAGAATTAAAGGGAATCCCTGACATAAAAACTCCTCTTCAGCAGTGGGGGTGTTGGCGGCGGTCGGGGGGGAGGGGGCGGACTGGATGGTGTTACATGGATGCTGCGGCTGGATCGGAAAGCTCTGGAAAGGACGACGTCACACCACGGAGCCCTTGGAGGTGGAGAGGTGGATGGAGTGGATGCGCGTGGCCAGGGTCTTCTCCAGGTCCAGGAGGATGTCGGAGCAGATGCCGGGGCTCGACACGGGGCTCTCGGGGGGAGGAGGTTCGTACAGAAGCTGCTTGAAGCTGTCGAGTTCGATCAGCAGCACCATGTTCTTCAGGAAATAGCCCTCGATAAACGCCGTGAGCTCCGAGGCACCGAGGAACTTCAGGAAAACACAGAGGGACAGCTGATAAGCGTTTTGAACGTCTGTAAAACATCTGATACATTTCAGTTTTGTTATTGAAGGAAAATGAGATAATCCTTGTGATAACTGCTGCTGTGTTGTGTCTCTTTCAGTGCAATGATGCTATCGCTGAGGAAGCTAAAGCAGATTAACTTTAGTGAAAACTCACAATCTTACCATTTTAACTAGAAAAAGAAAATGTAAAAACTGCATTATTTGTCTTCATCAATTCTATTTCAGTATCACATACAGTGAGAAAAGAAAAAGGTTTGGAGGTCGGAGGCAGAACCGGGTTCAATCAATCATCTGATTGTTCTCTTTAAAGCTTTAAAACCAGAATAATGATTCATAAATGCTTATTATCTGTAGAGGGGGTAAATTCTGCAGCTCTAGAAGCGTCAGCGTCCAAACTTACATGTATGCACGAATATTGAACAGTGCAGCTATAACAGGCAGCAGCTGTGTTTCACTGATGTTTAATACTCTCTTTTTTTGATCACACACACGTTGTTGTTCACATCAACTTGTCTGTTTCTCACCTTGGCGTGTTTGTAGAGGTCCACGCAGGTTTCGGTGGTGATGTTCTTGGAGCAGATGATCTCACAGTGTCTCTGAAGGGCCTCTAGTTGGAAGAATTTGGCTGCAGACAGGAGCTGCAGGGAACAGTACAGCCACACAGAATGAAGCACAGGACTCGGGATTAGAAATGCTAATTCCAGCGCTGTCGCTCAGCAGGCTTTGGTTAAGTCTGTCTTACCTCCATAACTTCGGTGTTGCGTATGTGCAAGGACTCGGTGCCTCCGCAGTACAGATACTGCATGACCAACTGTAAGAGAGGACAGAGCAGGCTTCAGTTTGGAGAATGATTCACAGGTTTGTTGTTGTTGTTGTTGTTGTTGTTAACCTTTTCTTCCCATTAAAGAGTTTTTGGTAGTGGAGAGTTTTTCATTATCTGAATTTAAAGTCCATTCCAAAACAGTGCCAAATACCAAAGCTAAAAAGTTTGTGTGTCCATACATTATTGACTCATGTCTCGTTGCGGGTTAACCAAAGTCTCAAACATCAAAAATCTACTACCTGGTTTTGATTTGATTTGATTGTCAGCCACAGGTCAAACAGTTGTGTTGTCTTTTCATTGAACGTCAATGGCACACACAAAAGACAAAACAGGAAATGTCTTACGTGAAATATATTGTACTTGACGTGGCTGATCTCAATACAGGTGTTTTCTGCTGCTGGGCGGTTCTGGAGCAGCGATTTGAACCTGGATGAAGTCAGGTGGATATTTCAGCTGCTTCATGATGACAGTTTAAAGAGCAGAAAAACGCCTTCAACAGCGATCAATGTTCTCTTTACCTGGGTGAAGCTGTAAACAGCAAAACTTTATGTGCATAAAAAGGTTTCCCCTCAACCAGGAAAGTGACATCAGACATCTCTTTGTTGTTAAGGAAGTGAGGATCTGAAAAAAACAGAAAGATAGACGATGAATAAAAGATTCAATAAAAACGTACCATTATTCAAATCTCCGGCACGATGAATCAGGAACAGCAGAAGATTAGGCTAATGTGGTCATTAATTACTCTCAGGGTGATTCATCATTCAGCTCTCATCGCTGTATAATCAAAATACAGCCATTTAAATTTCAGACGATTTGGATCTGATACTTGTTCCTTTTAAAGTGCGTCCTTTCGTCAAGCGATAAATGAATAAGCTGTCACAGACTTTTGAAGCATTAATTGCTTTTGCAATAGATGACAAACCCTGCGTTTATTCTTCATCCTGTTGATAAACAAGCACTAGGTGGAGCTACAGCTCAGTCGCTGATGCTTCACTGCCTGTAATTCAAAAGACATGTTGAAATGTCTGTGACCTTCCCTTCTTCAAAGGCTCTTTTAAAACCGGATCAGACATCACACAGCAAAACACGCCGCAATCATTAAAGTTCAAAGTCCGATTTGTGTGATGACCTCTGAGAGTAATATATCCAGACATGATTATTACTGAATGCTGTTTTCCTGCAGACCAGCAGGCAGGCGCCAATGCTGCATGTTTAAAATTATAGTAATTACAAAAATCATGAAAAAATAACAAACTTCTTTTCACTTTAAATATTTCTGTCAAACTTTTCTGCGGAACTGATTAAAACCTCATGTGTTGATGAGTAACAGGAACTGGCTCTCTCTCCCTTTGCCATAAACTTGGCGAAAATAATTATTTGGCTTTGTTATTACAGAAGAGAAGAATGTATTAATATTAGGGACCATGCAAGAAATATATATATATTAATTTAGTTCTATTGATCATATTTGGGAGCTGAAATTATTCATATAAAAGCACCAGTCAAAAAGCAATGCAAAATTTGTTTCACAGAAAACTGATCATTATCTGTTTAAAATTGGGTTCCAGAGCAATTAATGAAGCATCGAGCTGATAAATGTTTCTGAGCTGTTGACGAGAGTCTGGGAGTCTGCAGGACCTCGGAACACTGGAATAAACTAAGTGTCTGCACCGATTAATGAGCCGGAGAAATATAAAACTCCCATCTGGATATTCGTTTTAAAAATCAAACTGCAGACAGTCTATCAAAACTTTCTGAAGAAAGAAAAACACCACCAGAGTGAAGAACGAATATGTTTCCTCATGTTAAATCAGCGTGACTGACAAGCAATCTCTGACCTCACCAACACGAGAGACAAATCCACCCCCCCCCTCTGGAAAGAATTCCCCGGTTTGGGCTCGAACCCTGCTGTCACTCAGCTTCATCTCGTGCAGGAACAGGAGCGTGTTGAGCAGCAGCTGCTGTTCTTAGCTGGGTCTCTTACCTAAGCGTGAGGTTTGTTTCTTCTTGATCTCCGTCAGCTTAGGGATGGGGAAGGGCCCGTAGCACTGGGTGAAGATGACTGACAGCTGCTGGCTTATCACCTCGTTCTGCAAACACACACACCGGCACCCGTGAGGACAGAAACTTTGTGCAGATTTGTACAGTTCTGTGGCCTCCGTTTTCCACGAGCTATTCGGGACAAAATCTTATGCAAATCTATGATAATATGCTTTGAAATGCAATTAAATATGTGCAGCACACGAGCACAGGACAGTTTGTACTCCCAACAAACCCGCCTCACTTTGTGGGATGTTTCCCTAACAAGCATTTTGTTTATGTGCACATGAAAGGAAGCCGGTGGGTGACCTTGCTGGTTCGGAGGATCTGGAACATGAGCGGCAGGCCGTGCGTGATCAGCTCCTCGGTGTACTCCTCCTCCTGGATGCAGCTGAAGTCTTTGAGCAGGCCCTGGATCAGCGGCCGGCGGTGCTGGATGAAGCAGGTACGCAGGGACTCGAGCCAGGTGTGCAGGGTCCAGGGAACGCCTGGGAACACCACCACACGGAGAGTAAATACACACAGCAGGGGAGGAGTCCGACGTGTGAGCAGGTTCAAGGGCAAGAGAGTCGACCATGTTTCCATCACTTTATGGCGTTAGTGCGAGTTTGAAGGGCATCTGCACGGTGAGTGTTAGATTAGTGGAAAATCAGAGGCGCAGTGGGAATAAAAAGGCAGCACTCGAATATAATCAAAGGATGTCTGCATGAAAAAAAAGAAGAAGAAAAAAGGGACTACAATGTTCAGCAACAATATGATGAGCAGTGAATGATGTGTGCATGAAATCAACATGAATCATGGCATGTCAGTGCAGCTCAGCTGGAACTATTAGATGATTAGCTGAGTGAAAAACTAATCGATTAATCACTGAGGTCAACTGAAAATTTACTTTTTGCCTGTTAGGTTTGAGGATTTACTGATTTTATGCCAGTTTTATTTCCTCTTGAATTTGTTATATTTGAGTAATAATAACCATAACACATGATTAATGAGCTTTCCGGGCTACCTGGCTAGCTTTTCCCTCCGTTTCCAGTCTTTATGCTAAGCTAAGCTAAGCTCTGTGTTTACTGAAGAGAAATGAGAGTGGTATCGATCCCCTCGTCTTTCTCCTGCTAAGGGAGTTAGTGACAGTACTGCCCAAAATATGAGACCATTCCTATAAAGTGCTCAGAGAAGCAGAAAATTAAACGTCTATTACTCTGAAGTGGGGAACACTGTAATACAACCAGCAGCTGGAGTTTGGATTGTTTTAGCTCCTAAAATCAATTCATCCGAATGAACAGCCTCACGAGGCCACGTGTCGTGCTGACAGCTGATGATTGCTGTCAGCTACGGGATGCACGCTGCTTGAGGACACCGTTTCATAATCGTATTCACACCTTTGGCCCAGGCTATTATCACCTCGGATATAAAAAGTCCTGCTTCTGAAACCTTTCATGGTTGGATGGGCAGCGGTGATTACTGAGGGTGTGTACAGGACAGCACAGGACTGAACAGGACGGGACAGGATAGGCACAGCGTGAGCACAGCTCCAGGACAGCTGGAGGCACCAGAGAGCGAGGCATGTGTGCCAGTGAAGCATGAATTAGTAAATCTGACCTAAGCTGCGGATGTCTATGGTGATGTCCACATGGCCGTGCTCTGCGCTATGGTACATGGCCTCTCTCAGGGCTCTCAGTTTGGCCTTTCCTGTTCGCAGGGTCCCTCCGCTGTTTGCCTGCAGAGCCAACCTCTTCTCCCCGGGATCTGAACCCTCTGCCAGGATCTCCTCCAGAGACAGCACATCCCCCTTTTCCTTCTCCGACTGCGACAGGAGCTTGCGAAAGACATTCCTGGAGGGGCAGAGGGAAAAGATAAAGACACATACGGAGATAAAAGCAAAGGCAGAGGGATAAGATTGGATGGCAGATGGAGCGAAAGGTAAAAAAAAAAGAAAAGAGAGAGAACAAAGCTGCGGGGAGACTCTCACAGAAAGGCCTGGGGTCAGTTGTAGGAGGAAAAGATGTGAAGAGGATGATCACAAACTGGAAAATGGCTCTGAATATGACCTACGCATCCTGTGCTAACTCCACATTAAGGGAGCTCTGATGACACTGAAAATAATGTCATGCACGCAGAATTGTGTCCTCTGACCTCGTGTGGCTTGTCTGCAATAATAATATAGGAGCTGACTCCACTCCCACCCCCCTCCTTTTTTTTATATCCGATATTTATGACAGCGTCTCATTGTTTCTGCTACACAATGATGCAGAAGTAACAGACGGCAAGAGAAGATGGCAACATGTTAACATACGCGATGTGATCACAACCTGAGGACGCATCATCTGCTGTGGTAAGGAGGCGCTTGTTTAGAGGCTTCTCAGACGTCACTGTGACGTCTCCGTCTTAGCACACCTTTCCTCCTCTCAGAGGACTCCAGCACTCGCTGACTAACACGATCTTACACCTCCATCAGCCGGCAGGAAATAAGGTCACACTCTCTCCCACGGCATTTCACAGAACGCTATGATGTCACGGCGAAGTTGAAAGAAACCGTTATTCCACTTTATCCTTTATGAATTACATTTATGGCCAATAGGTGTTTTGTGAGGTCACAGTGCACTCGACCTTTGACCTCTGACCATTAAACTCTAATCAGTTTATCCTCGAGTCTGAGTGAATGTTTGATGAACCAGTTACTATGAGAGACGCTGTGTTTACTTAAGATAAATCTGAACACAGAGATAAAACAGTTCAATAATTTCAGTCGATTCTTTTCATCCTGTTGTACCCCCCCCCCCCTTTTTTTTAGGATTTTGTTTGGAAATTTCTTACCAGAGAGCTTCTTACCCTCTCTGCTGAGCAGTTCAACCTCACCAAGCGCTGCAGCATGAGGATCATACTGTAATTGATTGTCTTAATAATGCTGCATTGTGTTGCTGGCTTGTGCCTCGACTCCACTTCCCAACAGCTTTCTCTGCCCGGAATGTTAATGGGCCTTATCTTACGCAGCTGCAGGAAAATTATGTCAAACTGAAGCCATAAGTGCCTCTGAGTAGAGAGAAGGCTGCTGCCTGACAGGGAAACTAAGATATCAGCTTCTAATATGCTGCAGGAGAGGCAGACCGACCGGCACACGGCGTGGGAACAGATATGTGATACAAGTCGCTGGTGTGTGTGTGTGTGTGTGTGCGTCTGTGTGGGACTCCCTGTGTTACCTGTGGCCATGAGCTGCTGCCAGGCTGTAGGAGTTCATGTCTCCCAGAGGAGCCGAGGAGATGCCGTTTCGACACATGGTCCCGATCATGGGGTCTGCCCCTCGCTCCAAAAGCAAGCTCACCAACTCAAAGTTACCTAAAGAGGAAAAACGTGTGAATAAAAGGCGAACTTCAAAAGGCTTCAGTTTCTCTCTTTATTCTTTTTCTTTCATTTCCATTCGATTAAAAAAAAAAAGTTGGCTAAGTTTCCTTTAATGATACACCAAGAGCACAGGAAGCCAGAGGAAGGGAAATAAAACTAAATTACTGGTCAAAAAAAGTACAGTGATTCATAAAACAATTGGGTACAGGTGGCTGTGACTGAACTGTATTCATGTTCTCAGTATTTGTTCTATAATAAAGTGAAACACTGGTTAAATATTGTGCACTAATGCAGCCGTGCTCAAAGTTTTTCTTAGCATGAAGCCTCAGCTGACACAATGAAGATCTTTGCCTTTTAACGTTTTGATGCATTTATAGTGAAGATATCCTAAAATAAGAAAATAACACTTTTAATTTTGGTATCTTCAATAAATATTTCTGAGATTGGTCAGTAAAGTTCCTTTATGCAGCGGAGTAACAGAACAACGCACCTGTAAAGGATCTAAATTCTTGAAGGCAAAAGGAGGCTCTATAAACAGCCACTCAAATATAATACAACAAAATATGAATCATCCGACGATCCTGTTCACGTTCTCTAAATTCCTGTTTCAGTTGTGAATCTAACTGAGTGGCATGAGCAGTGAGCTCTTTAGAAGTAAAAAGGACACAGAAACTGCTGTTAAGTTTAAAAACAGTGAACACTCTAAACACAAATAAAGCCTTATCTGGCCCCGTGGAGTCTCTGATGTCACAGTAAAGTGCAAACGGAATCCGTGATAATGATTCTATGCTCGGAAAGTTTTCCCACTCATTGCTATTCATTAACACAATTACCTCTGGGATTGTGGTCTTTATTTCATTTGCATAATTTATTATTTCATGAGTATGATGTTAATCGTATTCATTATGCGTGGCTGTGTGTTTTCATCTGGTTTCCATGGCAACGTGGTTGCATACACTTTCCTGAAGTCCCTGACTGTAGCAGAAGGAGACTCCCTCGTATGTCACCAGTTTTAATTTGGCTTGCACTTTAATTATTTCATATTTATTGCATTGACATATGAGGTATCAAAATTCTCATCTAATTCCAGACTTTAAAAAAAGAAAATGAACTTTCCAAAAATGTCAAACTCTTCCCGTTAAATGCACATTTGGCTCTGTTTTGAAAGCCGGGTTAATGTTAGTTTTGATTGATTAAATAAAAATCGCTGCTGCAGGTTCTTTCCTAAGTGACTGCACAAGAACATGGCAACACAACCCTGAGAAACAGCGTTTAAAAAAATCCACTGCAGCGCTCGTTTCAAGATAGTAATTGGAAGTGATAAATTAATTAGATGATTAAAGGCAGAGGAAGAATGGCCTCGGGTGAGCTTATAATCACACATGTCAGGACTAATCTCTTGTATGTCCAACCAGAATGAGAATACTCGGGTCAAATGTGCAAATCAGGAATGTAAAAGTGGAGATGAGAGCTCATGTGCCGTTACCTGCAGCAGAGGCCAGCTGAAGAGGAGTCTCTGTGTAGTTCTCCGCCCCATCCTGCAGGGCGCCCTCCACATTCGCTCTGTTATCCAGTAACAGCTGTGGCAGGAACGGGAAGAGGCGGGGAGGAAGGGGGAAGATAAACCAAGGAGGAGAGGGGAGGAGGGGGACAACAGGCGAGGGGGACACAGTGTGTTACTATTAGGCATGGCATGATGGAAAAGACTCAACTGCTGGAAACCTAAACCGCCTCATTCGGAGGCAGTCCGAGTTCTGGACACTAAACACAGTCCTAGCTGCGCTTCCTCATTAGAGCCTGTCTGGCGCTGGTTATTGTTGATGTTGAGCTGGGAACAGAAGAATAAAAATGTCTTTTTCTATCCCCCTTGACAAAAATACCCCTTAAACTCTGATTGCAATGGTGGAGATTAATAATTGAAAAAAATCCTGAGGGCAACGGTGCTCATCAGGCTGTCAGCCAGCGTCAGCACAGAGAGTAACTACTGCGAGAAAATGTATAATATATCAAAAATGAGCAAAATACTGAAATGTGGCATCCCAGCAGCTGTGTGCTGGATAAGGCTGGCTGAGGTGCCTCTGGAAATTCCTCCCTGCTGCTGTAGGACCAACCCTTAGATTCAGTTATGGTGATAACCAGGGAACTGGGTGCCTCAGCTACACTTTTGAAGAGCATACATTATTAAAAACAAAGTCAATCAGGAGAATTTGCGCTGATGAAGTCCTTTCAAAAATTAATTACTGTACAAATTGGATAGAGAAGGAGAAATCTAGGACACACTGGAATTGTTATTATTATGATGCACCATAATAATAATCATCATCACTATCATCGTCACTTTGGTGCAAAGGTCAGGGCAAGGGCCACAGGTTAATGGTTACAGGTCATAAACGTCACTACCTGCACGACAGGGACGTGTCCGTGTAACACGGCGAAAGTGAGTGGCGTCCCCTGGCGCGTTTCAGGATAAACTGAGGGGTGCTTGTTTACTGTGCTTGGCACCTGGGAAGTCATAGGTGAGGTTCAGGGAGAGAGATATACAGCCATTAACATTCACAGCTCAGGGCGGAAGATGGGGAGGAGGAGGAGGGAGGCGAAAGAGGAGGAGGAGCGAGAAGCAGTATGCAGGAGGAGAAGTGTAAGCGAAGGAGGGCAGGATGGCGGAGGGAGATTTCCCTCTTCAGTCTCTACGTCTCTTCTCAGGCCTAAGCAGGAACGTGACCAAGTTGCAGAGTGTCTGCCCGGGCACGGCCCTCTGAACACGCGCTGCTATCTGCCTGGCTCCAGCTCTAAACAGCGTTTCATTTCAAAGGCGAATGAAACCAGAGAGAACGTACAGCACAGGCCAAGAGTACCAACACAGATGAGACGGGCGGTGCTGACTCATGAACAAAGCAGCAGCAGAGTCAAATTAAACAGGCGCACAGCCTGATGCTCTTCTGCCATTTCTTAAGTGGCTTTATCACAGAGGGAATTATAGAAATGATTTCTAAATGTCACCGACAGGAGACCGCTATCCAACGCATTTTTAACACAGCGTCACGTTTTATTTGTGCTCATATGCTGAACAACTCTGGCATTGTTAGTGTTTCTGTTTCCACAGAGATGAATTATTTATTGCTTTATAATTGCAGTCAATTTCGGCGCAAACAGAAAGCATCACTGACTTCAACACATTAAAATATAAAGACTCTGGAGCGACTTTTCAACAAAATGTTTTGAATGGTGATAATCAGCGATATGTGGTCCCATCAGCTTTTGCTTTACTCAAAAGCTCAAAGGGCTTATTTCTTTTCTTATCTATTTTGAAGGATCTTCAGAGGACTTACTAGAAATTTAGAAAACATCAAAAACTGAAATCAAGACTGTGAGTAAGGCCATACTCTTTACCATCCCAATAACCTGGAATTCCCCCGATTGGATGACTGACTGATCACATCTCCACCATTGGTCAGTTGGTCAGACAATACACTTAGAGCCACATAAAAATAAAAGCCCTGGTGAGAAGTAAAGGGATTCTTCCCACTGAAATGCTAGAGGGCTTTTAATTTGAAACAGACCCAAGAAGTGCTGAGCTCGTATTAACATATGATACAACATGATACAATAACTTCAACATGACAAATGGCTGAAAACAAGACTTCATGCTAAAATGCACTTTGGACCAATTTGAGAAATCAAACAGAGGGACTAGGACACATATACATCTAAAAGAGGCTGCGACAAAATACGAAAGATATTTTATTTCTTCTAATTTTCTTTGGTAAATAATGTAAATAAAGTTGTTTTAATGCTTTTGAGTTAGCAGAGCTGCACTAAAACCATAAAGGTCAGCAGAGAGGAGGAGAGCCCACGAGGCCTTTCTATTCTGGCATGTTCCTGTTGCCAACTGAGAGTGAAGCAGCTACACAAACAGGACAGACACTGTTACCTCTCTCAGTTCTACACAAACAGCTACACAAACAGGACAGACACTGTTACCTCTCTCAGTTCTACACAAACAGCTACACAAACAGGACAGACACTGTTACCTTTCTTAGTTCTACACAATTAATAAATGCGATGAGGTTCATGCTACACGTACAGTTCGCCGAAGCAAGTTACACTCAGTGCACACACTCTTAAAACAGTGATGGATTACTGATGAAGGTTCAAGGAAGCAGCCGCGTGCAGCATGTCATGAAGTAACCGACTGCACTGAGGAATATCAGTGGATTATTATTCCGCAACAGCGGGGAAACACACTGTCATCGTTGCTGTGCAAATGGTCCTCGTTTGCAACTTATCAGTGCACTTGATGTAATGAGCTGCCAGGAGAACGGAGAGCATGCTGAGCGCAGGTTAGACAATGGAGACAGAAAAGAGGGAGGGGAAGGGGAGAGCGACACAAAGCTGGGTCATCGTTTTCACTGGCACACAGAAACAAATGTAAATGAACATATTGGACAAATACAAAAAAAAGAAAATGTGGAACCAATGTGACTCTGCCGTGTTTGACAGACGTGACAGGCAGCACTGACCTCGCTGTTGATGTCGGCTCCGGCGTCGAGCAGCATCTGAACCATGGCCTCGTCGCCGCGGACGCAGGCGTACATGAGAGGGGTCATTCCCTGCAAGGGGGGGGGGGGGGGGGACAAAGCCGGGTGGGTGGGTTTCATGGTTTGGGCTTCATAAAACATGTTGAAAATGCAACCAAGGAACGTCAGCTTTCATTCATAAATGATGTTTGAAATAATTCTAAAGTTTAATCCTCCAATTGAAGAGAGTGATTCTAAATCTCTTTCCAGCCTTTTGTTGCACTGTAGTTTAGTCTTGTGGAGGACCTGCTTGACAGAGATAGTGGGTCTGTGAGATGCCACTCAGTCTCCTTCACAATGACACCCAGGATGGCTTTGTCCCCAATGTTCAAGTTTTTTTTACCAGCCAACAATAGAGACTGAAAGAGCAGCTGCAGTAAAAGGTCCCTAATGCGTCTGTCAGTAAATAGTAACAACGGTCCATAACTGAGGTCTGCATCATGTTGGATTATACATTTGAATTGGTTCAATTTCAAAATATAAATATCGCCACCCAGCGATCAGCCTGAGCCAATACTCTACCAAACACTCCCAAGAAATTAGAAATTCCTGTGAAAGTACATTCTCATTTCTATTAACTATTAAACTATTAAGACTACTAACTATTAAAAAAAAGTGATAGTAGATTTCTGTACTATCTGTACTATCTGCAAAGTCCTGAAGATACCATGAACAGTAATGTAAGGAGCTCACTAACAGCTGCACTCATTAGTTCATCTGGAAACCAAAGCATTTCATCTTCACGTCTCTTTTAATGTTCCTCAAATCATCATTTCGTCAAAAGCAATTACCGAAGTGCAACGTGTGCAAGATCTACACCGACTGGCGGTTACTAAAGCTGGCACTTGAATATACTCAGTATTCTTATATAATGTCCGTATATCGACTTCCTCCTTCTGTTCCTCATCTGTTGCTTTTAAGTTGCAGATGTCCAGATGTAAACTCAGGAGCGACAGCATCATTTGGCTGTGAAGCTGATACCTCTGCATGCCACCGTATGCACAGAAATCTCTCTTGGGCCTGAAGTGCCCACAAACGTTAAGCTCCGAGCTGAACGGGGACGCTTCACAGCAGCAAAGAACTTTAGTGCAAACTGTCTTCCCGCTTCTGGATCTTCTCAGCTAAAGCAAAACGAATTTTCAGGTGTTTCTGGACTTCAATCACACGCCTGATCTGGGCAGTTAGGTTCAACAGAGGCCTTTTACGACTGGCTCATAACGCACCACAGCACTTTATGTTGAAGACTCGCATCCCTTTGTGGTGATTCATCCTCAAATATTTCCTGCACTCCAGTCTACCTAATCAGCAGAGACAGCTGCAGAACGAAAGATGATGAATCCTTGATGATCACGACGATGAGTCCAAATTCCTCTCAGCTGCAATGACGGAGAGCAGATTTGACTTTATTGCTTCTGTATCGCTGCCTGGCACCATTTAGTGACTTTTACAAGGAAATGCTTGATATTAATGTGAGGAGTGAGGGAGAAAACTGTCCATCTACACAATTTGTTATGGAGATGAGGACCTGCAAATACTAAGAGTAACTGGTCTAATCCTGCCAAACGATCGGACCGACTGTGGTATAAATTAACTTGTAAGAAATTAAAGATCACAAAAACACACAGAGTAGCTGAGTGGAAACCTGTTAAAAGTTTCTTAATTGAACTTAACCAGGCAAAGCTTTCTGACCATGGAAAATCAGATTGCACGATTAGCTTCCACTTACTGCAAGGAACAACCATTATTTCTACTGACAGGGGAATTTAGAAATTCCCAAATGACATTAACATTTCGATGTAGTAAGGCTGAAATATCGACCCGATGGCTGAAGCAAACCCATCAAAGCTCAGGCCAGAAAAAGTGTTGCTGTCTGAGGTACAAATAGAACAAGAGTTAATTTTTCCCTTCTTTGTCTTTGGGATAAACAGTCGAGCTATAATGCAAAGCTTCTGTCAGTCTGTGTTTATATTCTGATTTACAGAAAGTAAATGAAACCCTTCGCTTTTTGCATGTTTAATTATTTCAAATCCATAAAATCTATTTTGCTAAAGTATCAGGATTCAGAGCCTTGTTGAGGTGTGCACACTAACCTGTAAACAGGTGGATGCAGTTTGCTTTTATTATCTGTGAGATGCGTCTAGCTGTAGCAAACACCTTTGGGTGAAAGGTCCGACAAGCCGCAGCGACGCTCAGAACGAACACAATGAAGCCATAAAGTCTAAGAGAGTCTGTGTCAAGCCATGGAGCACATCAGGGGAATAACACCAATCCTGAAACTTCATATGTCTCCTGGAGCACACTGACCTCAACTATTTTGAAATGGATAAAGTCTGAAACCGAGAAGCACTCATTCAGTCAAACTGAGTGACCGAGCCAGAGTGAGTATTGAGTGTAGACTGATAACAAAAGTGTAGTTTCAACCATTTATGATTAAATCTGCGTACCTATCAAGGGTGAAACTAACAATTTGCCTTAACCAGGATCACCACCATTGTACAGTTTGGATTGCAAATGTGAATGTGAAGTTGTATCGTGGCATAAGACACCACATTACTCAGAGAGAGCGGTTTGTGGCCAGCATATGTGAGAACTGGGAAAGTTTGCCAGGTAATACTTGTCAGAAATTCACAATCCATTGTGCATCACGTTCCACTATGCCTGTGTAAGTGTGCGTTGTTGGTGTAGCGTATACGTGTGGGAGTGTGCATTAAGTGCCAGACCTGTTCGCTCATGCTGTTGATGCCGTCGGGCCCCAGCAGGTTCACGGCCTGTTTGACCAGGTCCGTCCGTCCACAGTTGAGCATCCTGAAGCCCAGATCCTGCAGGAACTTGGCCTCTGTGGAGGCTGCGTCCAGCTTTCGTGTGGCACAGAAACAATCTTCGGCTCTGCGGATGGAATAAACAGATCCATTACTTTGATTAAGTGAAAGCTTATCTCAGAAATGGATTTTGCGATCTGTGGGTATGTATCTCCTGTGCACACCGAGGGACACAGAAATCAACTGCTTCTGCTTTTCACAGCTTAAGCTCTCCGTATCATAAAACAAACCCAGAGTTTATTTCAAGAATTGAACTGTCTATTCACTCGTGCTTGCATTTGTCAGCATATCATTTTTCTTTGCGTGCGTCTGGTTTTCAACTTTCTTCACTTCCTAAAGTAGCTTTTCTCCAGGTAAGGCTGCTGCTATGACTCATTATTAGTCATTCATGTCTCCTGGAAAAGCCTCTTAATCCACGCAGCGAGCAGCTGCCACTGCTGAAGTTTCCACAGGGTCACAGAAAAGCCTCTTCATGATGTTTGTCCAATGCCTTATTAGCTATGTGCTGAATTTTCATTTCTATTTCATTTATTTTTGGCAGTGGGAGTACACAGAGACAGGAGAAGCATGGTGGGGGGAGGGGACAGGCAGCAGAGTGCCTGAGGTGGATTTAAACCAAGGCCACGGTGGGAAGGACTCTACGTCAAAGGTCACGTATTGAGATTACGGTCATATTTCCATTTCTTTTCCATTATATAGAAGTTAGCATGATAAATAATGTGAAACAATGAGTGGTCCGTCCACACAGATACAGTCGAAGCCTGCGTTAGCACTGAGTGATGTCCCAACAAACAGTCTCAGGACTGGTCCTCTCTGTTACGCCGGCAGTGTGGATATCTGCCTTTTGTACATGCTTTAAGTTTTTCTTCGTCAAAAAGAGCTGGATTTACTGGTGAACCTCACGACTTTACTGAAGATGTTTGCACAGACATTTCTGAGCTGAGATAATGGAAAGGTGATGCAACACTTCCAGAGCCAAGCCCGACTCTGGCTGATACTCTCGGTTGGTATTTTCTTGCAATGCAAATGTCGTAAAATAAGTGCAGAGCAGCTCGTTTGTCGCCCTACAACTATGTTATGAGCATCATATTCTTACTTTATTTGCCGTGGTTCACAGTCCACACCAGGGAGCAGCAGCCTGGCAGCCTGCCTCACGTCATCGCTGTCCACAGAGAAGCTCCGTCGATGCTCAGTGTGGGCGACTGCCACACGGATCCACTCCATCAGCGGAGGCAGCACCAAGAACGGCCTGCGGAGCAAAACAGATTTGTTTATTAGCGCTTAAAGTTCTGATCAGGTTGATTTAGATAATTCACCATGTTTTGGTCAGGTAAAACTGGTTTATAAATCCTCAGGGTGCACTTTTCACCTTTCAAATATAATCAGTGCATACAAAATGTGGGCCAGCAGTGATAGCCACAAACTTTCTAATTAAAGATGCCCTTACAGATAACTCAAAAGGAAGCTACATCTCATCAACATTCATAATTTAGGACTCAGGCAGTACAGAACAGAAAGAGATCTAGATGCTGAAACCTCCCTAAATGCTGTTATTACCTCCTTTAATCAAAATCAGTAATGGGTCTTGCCTGGCTGACATGTTCATATTTCATCATTTCTTTCTGGGACTAGTGTGTGTCTGTGTGTGTGTGTGTGTATCTGTGCTTTGGGTATCCACTTTCGCATCATTACACACTCAACACTCCAACGAGCCACCAGGGGACATTTTGGAGGCCACTCCTGGTCACGCCTTATAAACTGGTATAATAATGTCTAAAAGCCTCTGATGAATTGATGTTAAATTTAGTCAAGGGGGAACCTGAAGGTGTTAAAAGTTCAGCAGCTGGTGTGTGTGTGTGTGTGTGTGTGTGTGTGTGTGGTCCTTCAGAGATAAGACCCTTTAACAGCCTTAAATGATTAGATAGCATACAACAGTCCCCAGACCTATTAACCAGCTATATGAAATATATGATATAATAACTTGCAAAGTAATTGCTTCCTGGCTTGAGAGTGATGAGCGGCATCAATCATCTGATCTAACTCTTCAAAGTATTTCCTAAAAATCTAAGTTATCTTGCCTTTATTATGATATTGACAGTGAGAGAGAGAGAGAGAGAAAGGCATGAAAGTTCAGAGATTTGAGAGAGATGACTATGTTCAACAAATGAGCCAGCTCAAACGCAGCCTGCTGGAGTCTGAACCTTAATAATGTGCAATTCACAAGGTAAAATACTGAGGCAACCCCATAACTGAGGTTAAATGAGGCCAGTTTTCCATCCACGCACTGCACATGATCCGGTCTGCGATGATAGAGGAGGTAGATTACACTTGAAATCCAATAATCTTTGAAATAATAGGTTTTGGATATCAGATAAAGGGAAACAAAAGCAGCCTTTTCTTCTCTACTCTGTGACCACCGAGTTTGGTTTGACAGCTGCAATGAGCATCATCAGCGTCAGCTGTAGAATCGAGAATTGGTCGAAAATGCTCTTCCCGTGATGTCATTTAACGTTTCCTGATCGGAGTTTGTTTAACTGAGGCCGAAGCTGCAGCGGCGTCAACATCTTCATGAATGCAGAAGATATTGTGATTCAGGGCTGACAGTGTCATAGAGGGGGACTGAATGTTTTAATGAGAGATCGAGCCTGTTTCGGTTCACTTTCAAGGAAATTGCATTTAATACTGTGGAAACTGAAGCTGCAGCGCATCTTCAGGCAAACATTCGGCGCCCGGTGACTGCACAGCATCTGTATTTGTTCAAACAGAACCATCCTGAAACCATATTGTGATTTGCTGCTTCACTCCCATTGTGCGGTGGCTTATTCTGTCCTCAGAGGATGGATTACAAAGTCTCACGTGTGGGAACTCACTCGTGGGAGAGATATTACTCAGGTGTTCAACACAGGTGCAAGGAGCTGACCAAGTTATCGCTGATTTTCCAATCAGACCCAAAACAGAAACACCCGCAAGACAATACGAGTATTTAGCCGCCTCTTCACAAGTTTAGAATCTGAAAACTGTTCCCCGATGACAAACACAATTATTGTATTTAGCTAAATATTATTACTGAAAGCTCAAGCAAGGAATAATTTTAAGCTTTCAGGGAAAAAAAAAACCCCCACACACAAACACAAATATAACGAAGTAGTGCAAGACAATGTGGAATAAGAAAAAAAAACAATAATAATGTTTTAAATACACTTCACCTCTACATAAACAATTTATTTCAGCTCCTTAATCTAATGATAATGTCAAACACTGAAGAAAATTTTATCCGTTGTGTTTTTTCTTTGTTACTCGACTATATTAAAGAAAAAGAGGTTTCTTAAAAATATAAACTGTGTTATTATTCAGCATTTTCTTTTTGAAATGATGAATCGACTGAACTAACATTTCGAATATATTTTTGGCTTTGGCCATTTAAAGTTATATTCTCTCCTGGCAACACAGAAACTGGAATGAATCGGTAGTTTTCCTGAACTGCGAAAAGCTCGTAGATGTAAATGATTTTCACAAGACCCTCCGTTGGCAGCGTGCCCTCAGTAAATTCAGCTCATTCATAATAATTATCCTCTCTGGGTCACAGAAGAGGCTCTTTCTCCACTCTGCATTAGTGAACTAACAGAACAACCTTGGGATACATCCAACGTGGGCTTTCTGCAGAGTCTATCCCTTGAAGCAGGTCGTTGGCAGACAGGACTCCTTCACAACCTTCTCATTAGACAGACAAGTAGTTTATTCCCCCATTCACAGGTACACACTGCCAGGCTCCTTTTACGAGCTCAGTGAATTGGAACATATGTACGTGTTCCTCAAACATGAATTATGGTAGCGTTAGGAGTAACCCAGCCTCAGCCGACCCGTTTACATGATAATAAAACAGACTATTATCCTTTGAGGCCATTAAGTAGTATCAGATGTGCATTAGGAAACATGAAAGCATTAAATTAAACGGGCTAATTGTATGTTACAGTCAGATAATTAGATTATGAATCCATCAGTGAAGGTCCCCAGTTCACCTTCGCCACCCCTCATGACTTTTTTTTTTTTAAATTCCTTCGAAACAGAAGTCAATTTTATTTGTAAAGAAACAAATCATTGCAGAGGTTATCTCAGGGCACTTTTATATATATAGACTGGGCTCTCTATAATATCACTCCTGGTGACGGGGGAGGAAAAATTCCCAAATGAGACTCAAGAAGAACAAGTAGTGAGGGAGGGAGGGAAGTGAGAGCAAGAACTGAACTACAAATCGAACTGAGGGAGACCATCGGGGACTGCCGTGCTTACTGTGTATGCAGCTGCAAGTTTGCTGCAAGCACATTTCAAATCAGGGCGCCAGCCTTTAGATATCGACATGCCGTTTGACAAGTCGACGTTTCGTGTGCATCAGTTTCTTGTTCCACAGACAGAGAAAAATTCTGCAAGGAATTTGAACATCGGCAAAAAAAAAAAAAAAAAAAAAGAAAAATGAAAGAGGGAAGGTCCGGGCTGCTGTTTAACAGTTGGCTGACTTGTGTGAAGATTCAGACAGGTCTGGAGCGATAACCAACACCCAGAGATGCCTCCTTTGAGAAAACATCAGTGAAGCCTTCCAAAACTACCCAAAAAGTCGACTTTACTTCATTTACTTATATGGGGTCTGCCTGTTACTCAGTCCCTTTATACTCATCTGCAACCTTTCAGCAGAATGCTAAATAGGGACTTTTCTCTGCGGGGGCCGCAGAGCCTGCTGACATGTCACTCCGGCTGACATTCCTGCTGCTCCCCAGGGTGGTCAGGATGGAGCGTTATCTCATAAGAGTGCAGGAAAGATGCTGTCCGTCCGTCCTTCCCGGTCAAGCTCCCCCCGGTTCCCATCAATCTGACTAAAAGCCCGGGGAGATGTCACAGATGACCAGCCAAAGCAGCATCTTATCAGATCGCTTCAGATGGTAAAAACTCGTGTGAGAAAAGTAGGAATGTCTTTACAAATCTTTAATGTCTTCACCGGCCTCAACATCTCAAGTTGGACATGAAGGAAAGCAGAAAGACGACAGTGTGACTCCTCAGATACTGGACCTCTTCTGTAATACCAACCACCCTCTTCTCCATCCATGGCAGTGCAAACCACTTCAAGGCCACATCATCTCACAAAAAAAAAAAAAAAACTTTAAAAGAAACTACCACAGAATTTTCTACCCATCACTGCCCAAAGTTAAACTTGACGGTAATGAGTATTGCTCTCCTCGCGGCACTTCAGGTTCAACAAGTCTTCTTCCTCAGCCCACTACTTTATTTGAAATGTTTCCTCTCTGTCTGCTCTAAATGACCAAAGATAATTGGGTCCTCGACACTTTTAGCTACACGTGGAGACCAGAAAGAAAAATCATGAAAATAACACTGAAGTGCAACAAAAGGGAACAAAATAACCAGCAAACGGCACAAACGAGCGTGATCATCTCCGGGGTTAATCTCAACTCACCGCTCGGTATGTAAGGTGACTTTGGAGGGCTCAACGTTTGGGTTCTCCCATTCCATCTGTGGGCAGTGCATGAAGTAACACAGAGTGTAGAGGGCCTCGGGCTCCCAGTGCACTGTGGTGACGGCGGTGGTGGTGGTGGTGGCGGCGTTGGACTTCTGGTGGACCGGAGTCCCGTTGCTGGGGTTTTTGATGTGCAGCGGCTGCAGGTGGTGCATGGCCCGGGACACCAAATCACCTGGAGAACAGCAGGAACATGAAGAAGCTCACAAACGGGGATTCATTAGAGATGAAATAATAACATTGCCCAGCACACTGAGTGAAGTGTTCTCATTACAACGCCCGATGCATTACTGAGAGAGCAGATCCATTTCACACACCACTCCTGTGACACGAGTACTCACAGCACTTCTGTGATTATCATCCGCGCGCTCTTTCATTCACCGCACATTTAGTCATACGCACAAGTGCCCACACACACCTCACTGAGTGACAAATTGCTGCCTTACATTTAAACTATACAAATGTCGGAACTAATTTTCAGCTTTTGTTTTTATCTCGTCTTTGTTTCAACCATTTTCTTGACCATCTCCTGAGTCTGTGTGTGTGTGTGTGTTACATGTCATGGATATGAAAGGCATTTCAGCGCCCGGCAAGCTTCCTGCTGGGGGGGTCAGTCTGTAGGACACCTTTGGTTTTTGGTTGTATAACATCAGGCACACACACTTTCACATGTATACACAGAGCGTTGACTAAACCACGTTTCTGCCTCTTCCTAAATAACTGTAGTTCACTGACTTTGTATGAAATTATTTGAAGCTTCTATGGCTGCACACAGCAAGAATGAGAAAAAATCGAGAAGATCATTATTTTTTTCCCCCCAGTCCTACTAGTTTTGAACTCTGGAGGAAGGATGAATCTCAAAGTTTTTAATTGAATTCTTCTCCACTACACAGGTAGAGGTCATAATTTTCTGATTTAGGATTTTGGCACATTCTCAGCAGAGTATCGATCAGGTTGTTAGCGATGCATTTCAGACTAATGATGCAGCTCCGCGGGAAAAAAATACTGCAGGGTTGATTTTTCCAAAAAATAAATACCCCTGCTGATCTAATTATTTACTGCAAAGCCGGAGGTTTGCAGAAGGACGTGGACACAGACACAGAAATTGCATAACTTCTGATGTGTTTGTGTTTATGTGAAGGCATGAGGCTGTGATACGCAGCGCAACAACAAACAAACACACAGATTCTCTTCCTGATCTTGTTTGATTGTTTGCTCCAAAAATAGCCAGCTTGAGGAAAGTTTGGCCTCTCTCAAAACCTGGTTCCTTAGACAGAATGACACCCAGGGTTCTCCATCTGTCAGACCAAAGGCCTCTGACAGAGTTCACAGGCAGTCAGACGTGAACAGAGCATGCTCCTCAGTCGGCTCAAGGGAGCCTACACATTTACCGGCAGAGACATCAGTGTGTAGAAAGTGTGTAAACAAAAATAAATGGTTATGTTGCGCCTCATGAAAGCTGCAAAACTCTACAGTCAGTGTTGGTTTCTTTTACTGGTGCCAACAGTAATTTTTCAACCCAAACCAGGTCGTGTTTGTGCACAACTGTAATCAAACCCAATCACTGCTGATTTTTTAAGCTGCTGGAAAATGCATTAGATAAGACGAACTCTTGTGTGTGTGTTGGAACACGTAGTTCCTAAAACTCATCAACAATTTTGTTCATTTATAAATCATGTCTGTCCTTCACTAAATTAAAATGTCAGGTTGCTTTGAACCAACTTCTGCAATGTGGGGATTTATGGATTTCCTCTGATTAAAACAATTACAAATGAGAAACCTTCAGGGTTTGAACTGCTGACCAGACAACCTTGGACTCGCTAATTTTCACAAACTTCTAACTTTATAAATGAATCAATAAAGAAATCATTACATATAAGTACCATCACCTGTCGTTCTGCAGGCGCTGCTGATATGAATACAACTCAAAGTCTTTTCTGTGCTCCACTCTGCAGCATGCAGACTGTTTGCTATTCTTGTCTGGCGCTCAGTACCATTTAGTTTGAAACATCAAGCAGGCAGAATAAACCGAGCAGAGAAAACCTTTCCACTCCACATAAACAGGAAGTTCCCATGCTACTCTGAGTGTGCTTATGCAGTGAGCTACTGGCCTGAATATGATGAGGGAGACATTAATAAAGATTAAGACTGAAAAATGTGTTTACATTACAACCACAGCTCGATGGGGAAAAATATGAAAGAGATGACAGAGCACAACTTACGCAAGAACTCACAACGCTCCCTTTGGGTTTGCAAAGTTTGCTGAGCTGAAACAGAACTGTATGACCACATGATGTACATAAATAATGGACTACGTCAAATTTTGGAGGTAACGGACAGTTAAAGCACCGCTGTCCCTCCGAGCACCAGAGCTGATATTCAAGCTTCCTTTACCGTCATTAATCGTTCTTGTGACTTTGGTTTTGTCAGCAGGACAACATTTGCTCCCGTCGTCTTTGCTGTAATTATCTAAGCAACGCTCCTGTGGGGTTCATGCTTCATCTCATTTGAATTAATCACCGGGGACAACTTCATGTCTTCCCTTTTTCCAAGCCAAGTCCTTCCCTCTTGGAAAGACTCATTACAAAGCTAAACTTTGCTCCTGATTCCCAGAGGAAGAAGAAAAAAGTGAAACACCGTGGAGAGAAAAAGAACTCAGCTATAATGAAATGTCAACACAACAGCTACAAACCTGCGTTTACCTTGTTCCCATTTTCTGGGACATCACAGCCAATGAATAACAGGTAAGGAAAGATTTACGCTGCATGTTTTCACATAATTAAAGGGAAAGTTTGGTTTGTTTTAAATAGGTTGTTGTGAGGGAGACCAGCGCAGTTTGTGTATTAATTTATTTTTACAAAGTCTGAATTCTTCCCAAGCTTTCACTCCCCAGAAGTCATGCACTGCGCCATTAGTGAATTATGCCTCCTCCATCAGTCTGTGTGGGACGGAGGTGATGTCAAGGTTACGGACAGTAAAGACTCCGTATGAGATTATGTTTGTAGTTACAGTTGATAGAAAAGAATAATCAGTTCTGTTACGTCAGTGATTCTGCGTGTCTGTGATCTTTCTTTTTTTGTGTGTGTGTGTGGCAGATTTGTTGTTTTTCCCTGATTGCGTTGATGCAGAATCGAGGTTGAGGTTATTAATTGGCGTTCTGATAGCATTCACGGTGCGAGTTTAGGACACTCATCTTCTGCAGCAGCTCAGCACGGAGGCCCTTCTGTGAGCGGAGAGCATGAATCCATCAAAAGAGCAAAGTTTTTGGCAAAATGTTCACACGTGATGGATAACGTGTGGATGCATTTGGTATCGCTTCATTTTTCAACACCGTGCAGTCGTCAGGAAAGGCAGACTTAGATACAACTGAAACATCGTCTCCAACTTTTAATCAAATAGTTCTGATTTCCACTAAATGAATCACATGTAACTTGGATGTTGGGGTTGAATTTAATTCCCACTACCTCATGAAAACAGTTTAGGCTGGTACAAAACATCAATTGGAGTATCTTGGAATGTAAGAAAACTTTTTGGAATTTTTAAATGAAAGAATTCCAGCTTCTGCACTGTTCTTTCAAGGTTGTGTCTGGACAGGTTGCACAATTTTCCCACGAGGTGATGACCTCAAGTTGTTACATTTGCCCTCGACGGAACCTAAATGAAAATTCTTGAAAAGTGAGGCCAACTCCTCGTCGAATGTGACCTGGGATAGACATGGTGAGACAACTTTTGTACGGCGGACTGGAGATGGACGATTCCTTCGCCGTCCTCTGAAATGCTGTCATGGCCTATAGCTCCCCGGGGACTGAACAAAGGACATTTAATCATCACTCTGTAATATGACCGACTCACAGCTCTGCCTTTAGGGCACATTAGCAATTCCATGGCAACTATTAATCACAGTCAATTACGGGACACGTCATCATCAACACAGAACTAGTAGACGCTTTTACCAGCACTGCTCAAGTGGAAATGAATCACCAGCAGACACATTTAATATTGGACAGGAGGAGGAAGGTGAGTGATAATGCTTTTGTTTGAATAGACATAGGATCTGGTAGTGGATACTGACCAGTAGGCCAATAGAGATTAAACAATAGTATAGACATATCTGATTGTGTTTCATTTTAATGTCTTTCAAAAGAGAAGAAAGAGATGGTCATCCTGTGGAAACTAGCCGTGCATTTTTTATTTTTTAAACTGGACTCACTGCAATGTAACTCAATGTTTGTGATCTAAATACAGAGAAAACAGAAAAAAAATAAATAAATAAAATAAAAGTGCTTCACAATGATTCATTCATTTTGAGGCATTGTACGTCAGTGGTTGGTCATGTTCCGGCTATAGGACTGCCTTGGGCTGATAACACTCACACAGTCGTGTTCACATGAAAGGCCGAAGCCAGAAGTATGGAGAGACCAGAGATGAGATTTTTTTAAACCACTGCCTTTAAATCCTTCAATGTGATGCACGATTAACTCACACTGTTAAAGTTTGAGGAATCAATATCTGAAGAGTGTTAGCTCATTGTTTCCGGCGGCAGGAGGGAGAGCGGGACGGAGGTGAGGTCAAGGTCACTGACGACAGGATTACTTTTACTACCACAGCAGCATGAACGTGTGAATGAATGATGCTGCAGGCCAGCGATCTGTGGGAGCACTTTTTTTTTTTTAATTAACTATTTTAAATGTGTGCTTCAAGCAGCAGCACATCCCAACCAGCATGACTGGATCCATGATTCTGTGGTTTCTGGTGAAGAATTCGCTGACGGGATGATATTGTTAGTCAGCGTTTCTATGAGGATTGTCACTGCTAAAAGTGTGTGCGTCTCTCAGCTCGGTCTGAAGCTCTTTCTTACCCACAAGTGGCAAAAATCCATCAATGCTGCTTTTAATGATTCTTGTCCAGATACTGTAACTTTAGGAAAAACTAATTAAAACTTTGGTGATGTACAGTATCTGTCCAGTCACTGCATCAAGAATTACTGTATATCTGGAGGCAGGAACACAGCAGCGTGATGCCATCTGTTTTACCCCAGGATCCAGCAACAATGGGATACAGAATAATTCACTGAAATATTTGATTTTAAATTATACATGATGATCCCATATTACACATTACAAAGACTTTAGACCAGTAAGTGAGATAGCATCTACTTTTTCTGGCATTCTTTTATTATTGAATATAACATGAAGGGCATCAGCGGTCAAACGGCCGAGCTCTTCTTTATTTTAATCACCTGAATAATGGTCCCACTACACAAGATGTTGGAAAATATTATGAGATATATGTTTAGGAAAGTTAAGGGCTGGTGCTGCAGAGACAATCACGGTTGGCTCTGTGTGACCATTAACGTGTCCCACAGCTGTCTGGTGCAGCTGTCCATTGCAGGACTGATGAGTATGATGAAACAATGGACCAACAACAAACAATCCCAGTGGGATAAAAAAAAAAAAAAAAAAAGGCCGTGATGGCTCATTTTTGGATCCCATGGATCCCTGGAATAAGTCTGTTTATTAAACAACTAGGATGAAACCGGGGAAAATAACACAAGATCCTTCTTGATAATGACTTCTCGGTTCTCGGTTCCTGAATCATAGCTTCTTTTTGTCTTGTCATTTCAGTTTTCCAAGATATTTAAAGCCTGTGGTGGAAATGGAGCAGGAGATACATATACTCTCTCTCTCTCTCGTTCTATTGTCATCATCTTTCCTGCGACTCACAGCAGGGGGCTTCAAAATGGATGCCACTTTATTCTGTCTAATGGCTCTTCTGTGAAGATCTGCAGTGTATAATAAATAACCTTACAACATGTGATCTTGATTATCCACCGTGCCAAATGTAGTTAAATAGTACTGCACCATTTCATACTTCAGCTTTAGCTTATTTCACTTCCCGTTTGTCTGATAATCTTCACAATCACAGTAAGAGCAGAAATTGCTTCTATGTTATCAAATAAAAAATACATGTAAAGACAGACCTGGATTTTGAACACTGCATGACAGTCACAACTCATGCACTGCAGAGAACTATTTAAACAACTTCGATAACACAACATTCTCAGAATACAAACCAACAAAACGCAAGGTGAAGCTTGTGTGGGTGTAATAGGTCATAAACCAGATTTAACTTCAGATGATGAGCAAGGTGAAAGTTAAAATTAATCCATAAGGGGACATAAGAACTACAAGAAATTACAGCTGCTTATTGAGATCTAACGCATGAGCAGAGCAACATCTGACCCATAGGTGGCGCTAGAGTGACATTAGTGACTAGAGTTTTTTTACTCCACAGGTACCAAAGGTCCTGTAAACACATCTGATACATGTGGAGGCATTTCAGTCTGGACCTGGAAGCGGTGGACTAACTAGCCGACAGACATTGCTGTCCCTAAAGCCCTGCTACAACCAGGGCCAAAAAAGATGAGCTGCGTCACCTTCAATGTTCCCTTATGCCTTCTTTTCTTACAAGAGTAAAATAACAACAGGACCAAAATAAATTTTAGTGTGGAGCCTTCAGCCGGATGAATGGTAAGGGAAGGTTGATTTGCTGACAATGCGGCAGGAGAAGAAAAAGACAGATTTTTAAATTTAACCCTCACCCGAAGAGTTTTTTCAGGCACATTACTCCACGAACCATTAAAAATCCAGCCAGTTGTAGCCAATTCCCTCACTTGCTCTTGACCCTGATCATATTGTCTGCCTTCTTCTGAAAAATGACACCATAAGGACTCATAGTCAAGCCATTAAAATTACCTGGACATACTAATCCATACATTTTCATTCAAGCAGCTCATTTACTCAAACGCTCCACCGACATCCATTATACCTCAATTAAAGCCTTAATCTAACCTTACGATAATGCTCTGGCTCATTAAGGCTTGAGGAAATAAAAATCCCTCTTACAGTGAGAGAGTCATGGCTCAATGATAAACCGACTGCCTGAGGATTTGAAGAATGATACAGTTCGTGATGGCAGAAGTTCAGTCACAACTCCAACAGCTTTTAGGCCCCTTTGCGAAGTCGCCTTTTATCAAAGAGCTGCTCCAAACAGCTGCTGGTATTTGTCTCCAAACAGTTGCCCCGTCTTTTCCTTTTTCTTTTTTTTTTTTGTTCTGGAAACCGTGAGATGAAAAGTAAGAGCAGCCTGTTCAATTCCCCGCCTTATTACCCCAAAACTTCCATTAGCCTTCCAGGCTTGCTCCAAAACGCTAAATTAGTGGGATTACATTATCTCTCCCCACCAGCACGGCTGTAAAGTCGAAGGTGTGAAGTACATTTCACTGCAGAAGGACTTGAGTGTAAAGTGGATGTTAAAACTGAGCTTCTCCCCCAGATACTGAAGACATAAGTAGTCAAGGAGCTGAGAGAGACGAGCTTGGGAATGCTCGGTTCTCAGGAGTCAGGCTGACGGGTAATAACTGTTAATGACGAACATCTGCCTGCAGGTGCCACACCTCTCCGCAGAGGTGTGGCACGCTTGACCGCTTACGGTTGGCGTAGAAATTCGGGCACACGCCTCCTCGAAAGTGCATCACATTTAATCAGCCTTAATTAAAGGCCAACAACATGGCAACAGCGTGATCCGGTGGCCACACTGTCAGGAGTTTTAAACCAAGACCTTTTGTAAGTTATGGAAACAAAGCATGCCCTCTTGAATCTACAAATACCAGCAGGTTGTTGGTTATTAAATTCAAGAGTCCTCAGTTTCATTGTGCGTGCTTGCGGAAAAAACCTCTTAAGAAGATGAAACAGGCATCATTACAGTTTGAAATGGCTCCAGTGTTTGACATTGCATGATCAGTTCAATCACTTTACTGCTGTTCTGGTTGTGTAAAAACGGAGAACACAGTTGTTTGGGTGTGATGGGTCATTTTTTTGAGTGTTTTGCTGGCTGGTTTGTTCCCCTGCCACTGCTGCCAGCGAAGTCACCCTGTGATGTAATCTCAGTTGGCAAGTGAACTACTGAGATCTTCATCTGCCGTCTGTCCTTGTTTTTCCTTTGTGTTTTGTTTTTATTTGTCAGTCCTTAGAAATTTTGTCAACAGATAAAGAACAGCCAGTTATGCTTTTGAATGGAGTCCCAAGGTGAACAGCAGAATTGTAAGAAAGCAAAGTCAATACTGGCTTGACTTTTGTAGCTGGCCACCCACTGTATGATGAAGTTGGATCATCTCCAAACATTTAAGATTTAAGCTTCCTAAGACTTACAGAGACAGAACACACCAAACAAATTTCATTTTAAACTGCAGCGACACAAAGATGGTAGCAGATGCAACCAGTGAGAAGTTTGAAGGCCAAACTGACAAGATTTGATTTTAGAAAAACTTGATCCAAAGGATTTCTGGCTCCACGCAGAGAGCCGGAGGAGAAGGGGGTCAGAGCCAACGGTTCAGTAACTGACATTAACTTTAGATAATAACAGTGACTGTTTCAGCTGCACTGATTTTACGTAACTGTAGTCAACTGGGTTGCTTCATACTCACAAATTTCTGATAAGTGACACAGCCTTCATATTAATGTCATTTGAACTTGAAATAGGCCAAATCATGCTCATTATGCTTGACCTTTTCAACGTGATCAACACAAGAACGCAAACTGAGAAACAGTTATATCTGAATATATCTGAGTGATTCAGAAACAACGGTTTTACATCTTTTTGAAAAATACACCAGTTGCTCTTCAAGCAGCTTTAATCTCCAATTTCATCTTCGCAGCACTGAGTGAGCAGGATCTTGTGGCAGGTACTCGGGGACATTAAACCATTATACAATAATGAGTCCAGCCTCGCGTAATTACTGCAGCGTGTAGTAACACGATTCTCCAGCCCTGTGAGATGCGTGTGTGTGTGTGTGTGTGCGCGTTGTGTTTTCGAAGGGAATGTACGGTGTGTTGTTTGTGTTTCCTCGCTGTCCTCCTAAAAGATGGCAGGAGGCAGATAAGGAAACAGATGTTCCCTGGTCCAGTGACTGAATGAGCCCACCGCATCTTTAAAGCTCAACAACAATTTTATTTCATTTCATTTTAATGACAATGACCCTGAAATGGACCGTCATGATGCGAAAGAGAGAGTGAAGAGGAAAACAATGGCAGCAGGACGCTTTCCCTTCAACTCTGACGTTTCCATTAGTGAAACACTGGAAAGGACAGTCACTGGTAATCTAAGTGGTCAAAATGTGCCGATTGAGGCTCCATCTGGTCATTTGCTGAACAGATGATAGTTCTTGTGAGTTTTCATCAACTTCACAGGAAAAAAAAAAAAACTGTAAATATGACTAATTTATCTTTTTTTTTTTTTACCTTACCATCCTTCAGACTGAGAAATGGGTCAGACCTCTGAGATCAGGAGAGATGATGCATGGCCAAGTAGGAGATGTATTTTAGCTCTAATATAATTAAAAATGAGAATAGAACTGATGGACTCCAGATGAAATGTAAGACCTCCATGTGAATCTCCTTGGCCCTGTGTTTGAAGCTATCCCATTATCCCATATTCACAGTGAGTGTGGGATAATTGAACACAGACGACAGGAGGGTTGTCTGAGTCACAGCTTTAACCAGCAGTGATTTTAATGAAATCTCGTAGAAATGAATGTTGTTAAAAATGAATAGGAAGGGTATGCTTTTTAACCATCATTTATCATGATAATAACGCCTGTATGTGGAGGCGTGTGGACATAAAGCAAGCACAAGCAGACGCCAGCCAAAATGATAGTTAGTCAGGTATTGAGTAAGAAATCACTTCTCGGAAAGGGCAGATGAAGTCCTGTGCTGTGCAATCTTCTGTATCCCTCTCCAAGCAGAGCACCGAGGAGAGGAAGGAATCCTCCATTTGTCGAAAACGACTCAGCCCTTTTCTTCTCTGTCTGTGCACAGCAGAATACACGATGACTCATTTTTCAAGCAGGCCATTGTCAGCCAGGGAAAATACGGAGCGAGCAAAAGCCTGTTATGAGCATCAACAGATGATCATACCACTAAAAACGATAATTATTTTATTTAGTCATCATAAGAAGAGAGCTAAACGAGACAAATGAATTTGTTTGTGTATCATGTATATGTTGCAATCCTTTAGGTTTCTTTCCCGGCTGAATCTGGCAACCCCGGCGGTTACTATGGTAACTGAACGTGCAGGTTAATACTACAGTACTACACTTGTGCTGATGAGAGATGGGTTCTGATAGCCGGCTCCACTTTAGACCTGGTTTTCCAGAATGAAACAGACCTCGATGTAACTATGATTCTCATGAATCTGTTGAATCTTCCATCTCCTCTCTGCTGTTTTTTTTTTTTTTAATATGCAAAGAGAAATACAAAATACATCTGTGGCTGCTGCCTGAAATGACAGACATCACAGGCTAAAATGTGCTGGTTCATGCGCCCTCAGAATTATTCACCCCTTTGTTCAGTTATTCGCAGATTCACAGAGGAAAAGTTGATAAGATTCGATAAAGAATCTGAATTTGATATGTGGAATATCCTGACCTCCAATGTCCCATTACAGCCCGGTCAAAACACTGAATGTGAGATATTATCGCGACACAATATTATGGAAATACTGAATATTATTGCAAGTCAAAGTTTGGTCAAAAACCAATGTACTGTGAGCAAAGCAGAAAGAAGAAGAAGAAATGCTCTGGTATTATCACACATTGGCCCAAACCTCCTGTTGGCTGGATTTAAATCTGAAAGTGTTTTTGTTTACAATACAGTCAAACGGACAATAATATTTTACAAAATAATTCAATTGGAACCATCTCGCTGCCCTCAGCTTAGCAGCGTTGAGGCTGGATATGAAATGAAATTACAAACAGTGATGCCAGACTCCTCAGGCTGTGAGTCCACCTGGGGAGTGACGACCAGCGTCGCTGCCGATAACCATTTCGCAGAGTAAAGCTCGCAAGCACAAATTCTGACAAATGTGAGGTTTGATTTCAGAAAATATCCCGAGTTCATACTTCAAATATTTGCTCCGCTCTGTGGTAGAGGCACACCCAGCTTCGAGAATGGGGGGGCCCCATTGTTTGAGGCCTGCTATGGATTATGTTACGCCGTTTATTTGCTAACTGACCCAACGGGGCCGCCGCTGCGCTGACAGACGAACGACCTCTCTCTGTCACACCTGGTCACAATATGTCAGCTCGGCGCCTATACGTCCGACAGTCTGCAAGTTACGCTGCACATGGAGGCAAACATGAAGACAGTTATTCCTCACAGCCAAATGTCAGGAGACATCTAAGGCATCAATTGTCCAAATCTGCTGCCTGCGATTTGCCCTCGTCGCTTGGACAAAGACGTGAAATATGAGCGTGTGCGAGATGAGCAGGGAGATAATGGTGACCTCAGAAATCAAATACTTATTTCTATTTTTATTTCTACAAATTATAGATATAGTGATGCATGTTGCTCTTTAGCAGCCTCTTCAATTATCTATTAATTACTGAGCGAGTCGGGTGTGAAATTGTCCTGACAATTGGCTCCTTGTGGCTGCTTTACTTTTGAGCGTACTTGTTTATTGTTCACATATTGAGCTAATAGGTTCCAATTTATCTTAATTTAAACAATCTAAGCGTGTCGACAGCCGTGTTGATCTTAAATGTTTCACGTGGGGACACAGAGTCCGACGGTGAAGCGCCTGCTTCCTGTCATCGATTTGTTCCTGTCCTTACTGTGATCCCAGAAGTGATGCGTGTCATGCGTGTCGCATCTTAAGTGAGCCTATCATTAGCACATTATTTCTTATTGTAGACATTAGAGTAATTACTGCACATTGACCAGCCTCCCCTCCCCATCCTGAGATGACTGACATCCTCTATCGGCCTCTGCTCCACATTATGCATCGGATGCCGCAGGCGTGGGCGTTCGCATACACTTAGGGAATCTGCTTATTCTTACATTTTGACAGTAACCTGATTTCTGTAATGTGCAAAAACAGGAAAACCTGGTGTCCTTGGCTGCAGCAGAAACACTGCCGGAACAGTTTGCAACACAAACGTTGAGACTCTTGCCCTCAGCACTAATGCTCAGGAGGTCCCATATCTACAGAACTGGCATGAAAACTGGGTTTATTTTAAATCTAACAGATTCTTTTAGCATTAAACGTTTGCTTTGTGAACTGTGACTACATCTCACCAAAGGCTCTCAGCCTGTGGAGGATGTGCGTGCCATTGACAGAAGTTCTCAGACTAATTGCCGTCTAATGCTTACCTGTAAATGTCTCATCAAAAGAGTTCATCCCCAAAGTCCATTAGTAGCTTGTTGGACAGTCTCATTTTACCTGCTGCAGAAAAGCAGTCAGTGTGCTTCTATTTTCAACAGCTGCTTTTGAAATAATTCAGCTTTGCTTTCACCCTTGAGGTTTTGAGGCTTATTCAGACTTTGCTGTGCTACACCGAAATGCATTTTCAAAACATTTTCATTGCACGTCTTTCCCAACCACCTATTTTTATATTTATATATATACATATAAGGTGGAGGACCGATTTCTACACAGCACAGAAAACAGCATTACATGTCTCTGACATATAATAACCACTGCTATTTATTTATCTAAGACTTCCTTGTAGGAAAACTGCCATTTTTTATCTACCCTCTGCTGCTCTGACTCATACTTCAGCTGATCCAATGGCAGACTCACGCTTCAGGAACACCACAGAAAACCAGATCTAGGAAAGACTACTGTTTATTATAACAGCATGACACACAGAACCCCCGAAAAATGAAACGGGTCACTACCTTGTTATTCTGTCCTGTTAACAGCTGTTTTATTGCAGCGTTTAACACAGCACTGCTGTAGAAGACCATGCGCCCCTCAGAATAATGATTAAACGTGAACTGTTCAAATCCAGTGAAATACATCTCGCTTGTCTTCTCCCACTTGCATGCAAGCCTCCCTCAGAACATGACGCTGGGGCGTAGTCTACATTTTTGCTTTTTGTCAACAAATCCCATAAAAATTCAAATTTCTGACTCTCACTCCCTTGTCTGTGGCACAGCTCATTTATTCCCTTTCTGTTTCTGATGCAATTTCTGGTCAACTCTATGAAGCTCAGTTTTTTTTAAAACAGCTGGATTTCTGCAGCTTTTAGCAAATGTCACTCAAACACAAGAAAATCTGCTTGGGATCATTTGGGAGAATTGCCTGTTTATAAAAGATGGTGTAGACTCCAGGGCTGTTCAAGAGCCTTAACCCTGCACTCCTATTTAATGATAAGGTTGTAAATAAAAATCTGTATAAGTATACGGGAAAATGGCCCAACTTCTACTACATTTCTTAATTTACTCCTGCAGTAAATGTCTTCATAGTGAGTTTATGGTCTCAGTTTCTAGTTTCAAGTCTTCTTCAATATTACATGATGTTCATAGTTTAAAATATTGCCCTGTTCAGAGGACAATAGATCATGAAGCCAGTTATGTGGCGTTAGGGGGCGTGGCTAAAGTGTGACTGATAGACTGTACCACACAAGATGGAGTACAGAGAAGGTCAGATCCATCCCTCACTCCTCCTCGGCTCCACCTTCTCCTCTGAATAGACGGCTGACAGCCAATTTTCAAACCGGAGGCTCCAAATGGAAGCCCACAGACCCACAAATAAATATGTTATTAATAACTGTTCATTGTTTGGGTTAGATTTTTAATAGCCAAATACAGAATATGACCAGCCTCTAATATGTCTGTCGGTGGGGCTGATTAGACATAAGCAGCACTTCCAGTGACAGCAGCTTGATAAATAATCTGTCTGTAGTTATAATAAAAATGGCTGAGATGAGATGAAAAAGCAGCAGCAAATCTGCTCCTTTAAGGCACCCGCAAAGGCAGATGGCAGAACATGCTAGAAGCAGCAACCCCTTAATGCGGTCATTTTGCACTTGATAAGCAGATCCACAGTTGTCATCCTGTAATTTGTACACTGCGCTTCAATCTGTTCACGTCACCACGTGAGGAGGAAGCCGCGCCACCGAACCCACTGAAATCCCATAAATGTCTGCGAGCGTTTGGCAGCGGCTGCATGGAGAGCCACATGTCGACGTCTGGAAGCGTTTGACTGGCTGACCCTGGAGGTGAGGAGGCCCAGCTGAGGCAGTGCGGCAGAGGGAGTCGCACACACGGTGCGAGGAGCAGGAATCAAACAGCAGCCGTTGCTGCAGAAGCAGAATGCCTTTAATGTTTTGAACTGATACGTTTGCATTAGCAGGCGAAAACACAGGAGAGGTGCTTTTGAATGCATATTTGCATTTAAAACAGTAATTAGAGGAAGTCTACTTATTTATTTGCTTTCACACTTGATGTCTTCGTGGTGTGTTCCTGCTGTGGATGTACAGAATAATTTATTTGATCAGACAGAAAGGTTCACATGTAAGTTAAAAAAGGCGGAGCTGAAGGGTGAAAGTTTCTTTTTTGCATTTTGTCACTTGGTGACAGAGATTTTCTATGATCTTCTCTTTTCGCCGAAGTATTGAGACTGTTCAGTCAAATAATGAGCAGAACAGGTCAGGAGAAAATGGGTGTGAATATACCTCATGGATCAGATGGACTTATGTATAACACAGCTAACCAACCAGAAAAGCTCCCGGCTGAGAGGTTTTTCTATGTTTTCAGAATAGTTTTACAAAATAATCCAAAGAGTGGGGAGGTGAGGGAGTGTAGGCCATTGAAATTACAATAAAGACACACTAATCAATGCATTTTCTGATGCCCTCTAACTGCTAATAAAAACCAACTCATTTCGAAATCCTTAATAACAAATGCAGATTTTTTTTTTTTTTGCTCGGCAACAACACAACAAGCTGCTACTCTCCAGTTAACGATGGGCAGAAGTCCAAAATCTGATTTCCAAAGAAAGACTCAGTTACGTTCATATATGTACTAAAAATGAAGGTATATTTTTGAAGATACAGAGCGATCTTGACAGCTTAATGCCTTTTCCGTAATTAAAACGGGTTCAGAGTAACAGTGACGATCCTTCAGTTCTGAGTACAAGCTACAAACTTTTCAGATCCAAAGGGAACAGAAACTTCAAGAATATTCAAGACAAGTTTCCAGTGGAGCAAATCTTCAAGTATTTTAAAAGAGAAGGAAAAATTCGAACAATGAACATGGCAAATTTATCTAATTACTGTCACACTGTGTTCCGGCTCCTGGCTCAGTCCAAGAAAACCTCCTTTCTCGTGTTTTTTATTCATATTGTAGCAGTAGTTCTGGTGCCGGTAACAGGGTTATCTTGTGTAATAATTCACAGTAAATGTAATAAATGTATCTTTTCTTTTGGAAATTTCATGCTAGTACAGCTGTTAGCGGCAAACAGCCTGCAGGGTGAATCACTAATGTGACTGTACACATATGCTGGTGATAACATTTACAACAAAAGACGATACATTCTTATTTTAACAGATGACGCACAGAAAATTACCGTGGGTTATAATGAGCCGCGGGGACGGTCGCTCACACATGCAAACAAACAACAGCCACACATGCAAATACCTCTTGGCAGGATCTAGTATGAGACCGGGGGGGGGGGAGGAGGAGGAGGGTCAGAATTAAAGTGGAGCCTTTCCTTTCACGTTGAGCTTAAAAGGCTCTGAGGCGGTGACTTTGGATTTGAAGGTCCCCGTGCAGGACTGAACCAGGTGTTAGAACAGCTGTAGGAGAACAGTTCCTGGCTGCAGACTGGGAGAGATGGATGAAGGCAGGGGTGAACGGACAATTGAGCAGCGGGGGGAGAGTCAGGGGGGGTGGGTCGGTCTCAGACCACCATGACAGCCCACAGGGATGGGGAGTGCTCATTCCTTCATGCTAATGGACTATTTGGAAAATGGATGAGGAAATAAGTCGTGGAACAGATCAGGTTTAATGTGCAGAACAATTACTGCTGCATCTATAATGTGCTGGATGGTGAATTACATTGCAGTATCATTAAAAACTATTGTGTGGACCAATCACTGTAGCCGTAAGTTGCTAATACTTCAAGCCAATATTCAATATTTTCAAGTTAAACAATTTAAATTCCAATTTTAATTTAACAGAACTCATAAGAATTTATAGAATTTAATTTCAGCAGGGTGGAAAAGGTTGAGAAAGAGCATTTGAATTGCTATTTAAACTGAGTTCCCCAAGTACAGATAGTTCAAATTATCATCTTAATTTCCTCTCAGCAGGTTTTAGTCTGCGATAAATAACTATCTGACTTTGAGTGTTTACTAAAGGTGAGCAGATGAGTACATAAAGAGCCGTCGTACGAGCTGCTGAATGAATATTTCTATAAAAGTCTGTGGTTGCCTGACGTTCACAGCAGAGATGTATGAGACAAAAAAATTAAAAATGCCAAATGGAGAGACGGAACTAAATATTATCTGATGTGATCAGTTATGACTTCAAAATGGTAATAAATGCCCCCCCCCCTCTCCCCGAAATGCCACAAGGAGCAATTAAATGTCATCAGCTCCTCCTGTGGATTATCAGTGTTCTCCCCCAGAAGTCTCATCTAATTAGTATTTACACACCAAAACACCACCAACTTTCCTTCATCAGAGTCGTGATGCAGGTTGATATGTTATTCTACATTATTGTACGATTTTATCCTGCCGAATAGTTTCACCCCTCAATTCTTCCAGCTGTTCATTTACAGAGTAAAAGACGTTTCGCTTCTTTTGTCACGTTCTACTCACTCAAGCAACAGAAGTAAAGAAATGTAAAGCAACAGCACAGCAAACATACACACAATGTAGTTGGTCACGCACACATCGTGCCGGGTGCATGATTCTTTAAAATGCCAGAATAACGAACGCTAAAACTTTTTGCTTCTGCTCATTGATTCCATACACATTAAAAAATATATTCTGTTCTGTTAATGATGGTTGAAGACACTCACTCAGCTCAGCGATGCTGCCCACGCGGGTGGCGAGCAGCGACTGTTCCAGCGTGCGGAGCTCGGCCTGACTGTATCCATGACCCTCTCCGCCCCTCCCGGAGCGCTGCTGGTCCCGGTGCAGGTTCAGACTCTCTGGCAGGCTCAGCACACCTATACACACACACAGCAAACGCAAGAAGTCAGACAGAGGTGAAGCTTTCGAATCCTCAAACCACCCAAAGTTTCCCTCAGCAGCACATTTCAGTTTTTCGCTTTATGCAGATGTCAAATCAATCACCATCTGTGGAACAACGTGGAGGAAATGCAAAGTATCGCTGAAGTGGAGGAAGTGGGGGGCGAAAAAACACAAATCAGCACTTTCAGCATATTCAGAGTGGAGTTGATGGACTGGATATTTAAAAACCCTCATCCATCTCATATACAGCCAGCATTTGTTTGCTCTGTAGCAGAGCAAACATTCGCTCAGAGGTTTAAACAAAGACACAAAGTTTCAGGTTAGTAACACACTGTGCCACTTTTTTGTTTTATCACCATCTGGGGTGAACAACTGAATATTTTAATGAGCAGAACTCTGCCTGACAAGCCTCCGACACAAAGGTTTCGATCAGCATTACAATTGCACAACTCCAAGTGCGTAATTTTAGCCCAGAAATCACTCTCATCTCGACTTTATCTCCCACCCTGCTTCATAACTTGATTGTGATTGGGCCGATTAGGATGGGAGACAGATTTGTTACCTCTGACCTTGAACATGAACATGAGCACTGTTGTATTTCCATTTCACACATCTTGGAGTGATCACAGGTGTGTGTGTGTGTGTGTGTTGTCCCCCTTCACCCCCCCTTCTTGCAAACAATGAGCAGCAAATAATGTTGGCTCAAGAGTATTAATCCATTTAGGTGCTGTTACTGTAGCCAGCTCGGCTTGTGAGAGATGCAGAGTTCTTCTCGCTACAGGAGAATGGAAAGCCATTCCCTGCTGATCCTAACGACAGCGCACTGGGATACGGCGTTTCCCAACAAACAGCGAGAGCAACGTGGAGGAACTCGGTCAATTTGTCTGCGTTTGATACCAGCACATAAGACAAAAGACGCATGCAGCACACTCATTTTGTGGAAGTTTTTCTCCTTCACAGAAAGTAAAGAATGGAAGGGATTCTTCCCACAGTGTCCAGCCCAAGAATTCCAGTAATCCCCAGTCCGTGCCCCACTCCCTCTTCCTCCCACAGCCTTTCCGGGGAGGTCAGCCTTTTTTTTAAACTTTTCTTTTTTAGATCCCACAATAATTATTTTAGCAGCTTTTTCCATTGCTGAATGACCGCCGAGCAGTATTGATGGAGCAGCTGCAATTAGGGTGTGTCTCAGATGGGATTAGTTAGGTGAAATATTTGAAGCTGAAACAGAAACTGATGCGTTTGGATTATTTTTTAACCACATCTGTATTCAAAAGAGAACAGAGATTTGACTGATTTGGGGAAACCTGGCAACCGTTCATAGGAAGAGAAAAGACATTATTCATTTGAGGGAGTAGTCGGGAGCTGCTTCACCCTGAAATGTTGCTCTTGGAATTAGCTTCATGACTTCTCAAAAATATAATGCCATTTTTATTCTTCAGTATTCTGCTTTTGTTCTTAAAATACTGGTCATTTTACTGAAGGAAACAGAGCAAGAACGTGTGCAAGTCACTGAAGAAATGAATAAAAACATAACGTTTATCAGGGAGAGACAAACAGGGCTGCGGGATGCCACCAAGGGGAAGCTATAATGTGATGCTGAATGCTTTTAGCTTTAAAAAGTCGAATGAAGTCTTGCCTATAATTTGCTTGAAGGGAACCCTGAAATGAACTTGAACATTGCATTAAAGATTGAAGAAAGTTGTTTAGTATCTGACTTTAGTGTTTTTTTGGCCATGTGGGGAAAAGTGAAACAGCTGCTGATTTGACGTTCATTTGCAGTTTTGTTTCTGGACACCCGTGTTGCCCTCTTGCAACTCCTGAGAAAAATATCTGAAAACGGCTGTCGGCTGTGACGAGAAGGAAGCAAATGTATAAAGTTGAAGAGGGACTGGGCGATAATTCATTGTGGGTTTCTTACAAGGGGATGTGTAACGATTCTGAAACTGAGGCGCAAACTTACACTGGCTCATTTGGCAGATGCTTTTATACAACGCAACTTTCAATTGAGGGATTTAGTGAAAGACAACCTCGATCTGGACCAAGACCTGGGTGCTGTACTGAGCCAGGTAAGGTCTGATTTTTCTGTCCAAGACAAGCTCAGGGAGGTTTCCCTTAAACTTGCTCTGGAAACCATGGCTGCTCCAGTTTGTAACTTAGAGTAACATCCTTTGCATACAAGTAGCCTTTTGTTCATTTAAAAAATACTGATTAGAGCAGCTTTAAGTTTCTAATCTCTAACAGCAATAAGTCGAGTGCATCTGCTCCATGAATAAACAGGGTTTATGCAGCAGAAGTGGGAGTGAAGCATCTTTTTCCAAACAAGAGTAAACAGTCTTTGCTTTGCACTATCCTCACTTCTGAAAAAGGCTCAGGGATAGAAAAGCTGAAAGAAAAAAGAAGCGTAGTTAAAACTCGGAAAGAGGACTTCAGAACGGTTGACATGAAATAGAAAAGTCTGGATTCTTCAGACCTTGGGTAGAAAAGGGATCTGTCAGTTTTCTATCGCCTGTCCCAGGGCGAAGCAGAGAAATCTCCTCTAATCACTGAAACCATATTGGCATTCATAGCTTCCTCTGCCGGAGATCCCGCACTTGTATGTTTTATTTATTTATTTATTTATTTATTTTGGGGGAGTGGGGGGGGGGCAGGTTTGAATAATTTACAGTGCTCTCTGTAATCACAGTCTTCCCATCTTTGGTTCTAGCCGACCTCATCTCCCCCAACCTTAAATTTTTTCCTACGGACCAAACTGCTCTTTTAATATAATTCTGGGGTGCCGGGGAGCCCTTTGCTGAATTATTCATCCTGTCAGATTAAGACGTATAAACAAGTCTGCAGCTCTCTCTCATTCCTCACCTCCCACTCCCTCTACATGTTATCTCTCACCAACACTTGGCTTCTCCGCACAGAAAAAAAAAAGTAGGAATATTTGATCCTAGGTGGTGTTTGTGTAATAAACATCAGAGGTGAGAAAGAAGTCAGTCTGGCGACAAGAAGATAAAAAAAGTAAGAGGTGGGGATGCTGATACAGTCGGGTTATTTAAGAAAAAAGAAATGACAGGGAACATGAGACTGAGGCATTACAGGCATGTTTTATAACCTCATATTTCTGCCACTTCTAGCAAATCTCTATGTGACCTTAGAGGAAACTGGATGAGCTCAGCAGTACATTCACGTACACTCCACAAACAGCCTAATCCCAGATAAACAGCTGTTACCTGCCTTTTCTATTCTGAATCGCCCCACATCTCTGCTGCTGTCAGGGTGATGGAGACGGAGACTGGGTCAGGGGGACAAGACTGCTTTGGAAGCTCCGAGCAGTGTGCCCAACTCCCTCCAGTCACTCCTGCAGAGAAACTGCTGCTCATGCAAGTCGTCGTAAATAATGCAGAGAACATTGAGCCATACAGACTCATAATCCGTGACAGCTTTCTGTGCAGGAAAAAGACATGCCAAAATAAAGCCCAGATCACAGCAATTAATAACTCACACAGGTGGAAACCGTAGAACAGAGATGCCACTCGACTTTAAAACCGAGAGATGCCACGATGTTAATGAAGCGACTTCTCAGCCAACATTCTGAAAACCCTGTAAGCCTCACTCTCTCAGTCCAGAGGTTTCTGAAAAACTTTCAGATGACAAAGGAGAATGTGATCCTTCAGCTGAAATGGAAACACGACTGTCAGCTGCAGGGCCGACCAAAATAAAATAATAAGGAGAAATACATAAATTAAAAAGGAGAGATGAATGTGAGAGTCCAAAAGTCACCCCAAACACTTTTAACCAAACTGTGGAGCAGCGATGACAGTACAATAAGGCTGTGAGAAAAACTCTGCAGGTTTAATGGAACACCTTGACATTTTGAGTTTCGGCTTCATTTCTCTACCAGACATTCAACATTTGCATTGTATAACTCAAGGGAAAATCTTATTATTATTCCGACAATACCTCATGGCGACACCACAGCAATGCCATCTAACTTATTTCACGTCTGTTTTGCAAAAGTAATGCCGTCGCTGAAACGCTGACGTTTCATGATGCGGAAGGTTTATAACCACTGATTATTTTTTAATGATCAATTAGACCGCAGGTTATTTTCTCCATTAGTGGTTTGGTGTTCAAAATGGTATCATAAAAGTGACATCTACAGACTTACTACATTTTTTAAACGGTGTTTACTTTAACAGGGTAAAGGAGGAAATCCTCATCACTGGAAGATTTGGTGATTTTCTTTCAGTCAAATAATTGTTCCAGCTGTGCATATGGCAACAATTTGAAAAGAATCATACAGTTGTGTATGTGTGCACCAATGCAACACACGGACGTTCTATTGTGTGTATGATTATAATCATTAGCTAAGTATGCAGATTTCTCTGCCTGCTGTATGAGAAACAGAGTCAATTATCCTCAGAGACTCAGGGAGAAGTGTGAGATGGGACAGTCTGGACTGGCTGAGATCAAGCCTGGGGCACAGTGGGATTTGTAATGTATGTTATCTCTGTTTGATAGGCAACTAATCCCTTCTAAATGGCAGGAACTTGAATCACAATGATGCCACTCTGATTTGCCATCAGCCATTTGCAGTGATCTTCGCTTACTTGAAACGAGAAGCCAAGGTTATTGAGGTCACTGACGCTACGAAGCACCGCCTGAGACGTGTGCAGGTGCCGCAGCCCCGACCACGTGGCTCATCACTCCTATTTTCTCCAGGAATGTCCAATCGATTTTCTGTAGCGAAAAAAGTGGCGGTCTCCCTTTGTCGGTGAGAAAAACTCTGCTGGAATATTAACAGGTAGTTGCCACGGCAACAGGCGACTACTGCCTAATGGCGTGGCGATTGGCTGAGCAAGCAGCACATACACGAGAGGACTCTGTGAGTTTTTAAGCCCCAGAGCCGCATACATGTGGACGACCAGTCATCCAACAAACGGCTTCTCATCAAGTGGGGGATGATTCAGTTGGGTAATCGCTGCATGTAGCATACCACAGAGACATTTATTCCCTCATCAATAATGAATGAATGTACTTGGGACTCAGACCGCATTAGCAGGGAACGGCCAAAATGATTAAGCAGCCGACCTAACAGGCTAACTGCAAATGTCAGCCGTAGATCCATGGCCCAGCTGTTAGTCGTGGCCCACAGCAGCAAGAGGAAAGAGCAAAACCAGCCTTATATATTTATATACAGTTCCACTGGGCAGACCTACACGTTTCAAATGTAGTTTCAGAACAATAACGAACTGCGTGGCCTGTTGACATCACCAGCTAACCAGCTCCAATATCAGTCATACATATGCAGATATCAAGCATCGCCATATGGTTAAACAAATGTTCTGCTTAAAGCTATTAGCGAGAAAACACTGGTAACAAATTGAAGCTGCATACAGATACATATTTTAACTGAAATAGTTTTCCTGAAAGCGCACAAAGCTGTTGTTCACTTAAAGTAAAACTGAATCTGATGCAGCTCACGAGCAACACGTCAGAAGTGCACAGCTGCCTCACAATGGAATAAACGAAATAGGAAATTGCACATTTAGGTTTGACCTTGGGGACTCATTCTGTGGGTGGTAAATATTCTAAACACAAGGTCGTCTTACATATTCACTGACTTTAATATTTACCTCTCAGAGTGTCACAAAGTGAAATTCTCTTGGGTATTTTCCACAGCAGGAATGACCTGCTGTGTCTCTGTGAGTTTAAATGATTCAAGGCTTGATCATGTCGTTGATTTAATCTGGGAGACACATAAATTTAGTCACATGTTTGTGAGGTAGTAACCACTTCACAGATGCCCGCTGTATGTTAAAGTGACACTACTGCACTTTTAAAAGAAGAAATAGCACAGTCGTCCACATTAAAGCGGTAAAACTCATCCTGGCTCAGTTCAATAAATCTACTACTAACCAGTATGTTTTAGAAAGTACCATTCAACAATTAGAGGAAATTTATAGGGAAACGCTGTATAAGTGACATTAACAAGTGAATTCACAGACTTTATGACTATTTATGTGAAGCAAGCGATGCAGCGGCATAATCGGAATAAGACAAATTCATTTCTCAGGGATTCAATGGCCAACGAGGGCACTATTCAGGATATAGCTCACTTTGTGCTCTTCAGGAAAAATGTGGGCCGAGCACAAATAACAAAAGAAGGGGCCTGAAAGTTACGGATGATATTTTTCAGAAGCTCCTACCACTTCCTAAAATAATAAGTTAAATATAACACACTGTATAAATAACACTTCAGATACACAAAAATATGATGGCAGAAGGTTGAGGGGAAGATATGATTGAATAGGAATGCCTATGTAGCACTTGAGGAGGGGTAGTTTTTTGGACAGAAGGCAAAACAGGAAGCTAATGAGGCCAAAAAATTCTGATCTTAACAAGCGATGATCTCCATGAAAGCTTCTTAATGGTTGCCTTCAGAAACGTCCAAAACAGAGTACTAATACTTGTACATACTGTAACCATGTCGAATTAAGCCTTCCTGAATAAAAAATGCCCCAGTCAAACATGCAAGATTTCATTCATTATATCAGACTTCACCAGCTGCAGTAATCACTGAGCAACAACTACATGGATAATAGCTCTGATTGGTGTGGCCGCCATGTTCCAGCCGTGCCCTAATAAACATTTATTTCACAGGCTTTCACACCGCTGGGTGTCTGCCCATTCACTCTGCAGCACACAAAGGCTCTGAAAGTGAACTACTATTATGTTTCAGCTCTGAAAGGAAGCTCCAGCACTCCTCCACCTAAAAGGGGTGACACGTAGGTCTCGGTTATTATTGAATACGGCTCATTGAAGATCAAAGCTGAACATAAACCTGGTGCCTCTCTTACAAAACATTTAAGTAGCACAAAACTTGGGTCTACTTTGCAACAGACGTAAAAGGAGAGCTGGAACAGCGCCACTCTTCCAGACTGAGATATGATTCTCTGGTGGGAAGGTTTATATCAGAGATGACTCAGACATGACTGATCTTGGTATGAAAAAGGTAGATGGCACAGAAAAGCTCTGGCACAGTTTCACCTACGTCAAGATGATCCCTAATGGTTCGCTCCACCGCCAGGCACATCGTCACTTAACATTATTGCATTTAACCCACTGAAGCCTGAAGAGACGTACATATGAGCGCTATTTGATGATGTCGTTTCTGAAATGAAATCGATAAAATATCCTTTTAGTCACAAAAATTCTTTATTCTGAAAATATATTTCCGTTGCTTTTTGTGTGATTTTAGTTTGAATCATGAAAACAGCGAGAGGGTTTCGGGACAGAGCAGGTTACCTTGATTAAAAAGAACAACTTCAGATCTGGATGCTGCTTCTCTCCTTTCACGCTCATAAAAAACAAGTCCATAACATCAGAGACTTTTCAACGTTTCTAACTAATCCAAGGTTATTTCCTGGTGCAGGATGAGTGCTTCGGTCTCAGCGGGGTGCTAGCATGGCTCCCCTTAGGCTGCTGCTCGCTCACCTGAACATTTCTCCAAACTTTTTGATTTATTCACACAACCAACTGTTTCCACACACACTTGCTTCCAATGAAAATTCCTCCTCTCCTCCAGTGTAATATCGCTCAACAAGATGAGCCCTCACGACATTACAAATAAATCAAAACAAGCAAATATATCCGGCCATGGAATGAAAACACATGCAGATGTGTTTACTTGGAAAGATTTAGCTAGTAAAAGCCCATCTGCTACAAAATAGCCGTTTCTCAACTTTGTTTTCCTCGCTACGATCCTCTCTGCAGGTTTTCTCCCCTTTACATATTAGCATAAACTGAGATGTATCACTGCAGTCTCTTTCTGGATTCGTCTGTGTGCCCTTGGCTGTCTGTTCTACGACCTCCTCTGTGTTTCATTCCAATATCTGCAACTGAAGGTGCAAATATACTAAATTCATTCAAGCTAACACCTTTATTCCACAATAACACTCCCCATAATAAACTTTATGTAGAGAGCACTATTCAAAACCCACATTACAAAGCGTTTGTCATAAAGATATAAAACGGAGAAGATTTAAAGAGAAGACAGATGAAGCCATTAAGGGTGAAAACCAATACAGAGTCACTTAAAGGTCATACAAGAAAGTGAAGGTGTTTGATAAAAGCTCGTTTTATGACCGGATTTAAAGGCAATCAGACTCACTCAAATTTAGGGAAGAGTCTAAAAATCCTTCCGTAGCAGGGCAATCACAGAGAGTAGCTTTGTTAAATTCTTTTCTGTCTGAGTCTGGATTCTGTGTAAAACATAAACAGAATTTACCAAATAGCTGTGACCAGCAGTGGAAAACCTTCCCAGACTCTGTAATTCAATAAGCATCAGGACCAACACGACAATAAAGTCCTGCATTCAGCGGGAAAAGGTTGGCGCTGGTTGAGTTAGAGCGAGTTTCAACAATGGTGTCCATTAAAAGAATTAGGCACCTTCACAAGATAAATCTGAGGGGTTGTGAGATGATAAACGAGAGACGAAATAAGAAAACCCAAAGAAGTGCACATTCAGATTTATTGTTTGGGCTTTAGGAAGGCTGGAAAGTTGCACTGTGTGGTGCTACAGAGAAAACCTTTTTTTTTTTTAAAGTCAGACAAGTCATTTATAAAAATTAAAGAAACGTAAAGCAGATGTCAACTGCGGAAAAGTACCAAGAACGCTGTCGCACCCCTCCAGCCCACTGACATATGGCACATAACGTCAAACCTTCCCTGATAACTATCATCTCCACAATCTCAGACCTAATCTATTAAATTGGCCCACTTGTGGAGCTAAATAAATGTGTCGAGCAGCTACCAATCACAGGAGACATATTTGTTTTATGGCGCAAGGCATTGCACCAGATGGCCTTCCAAAACAACTCTGCGGTCCTGTGCAGGATCAACAGAGCAGACCGAGCATCAGAAACAACCTTAATTGGAGTGAACTGGAGCGAATACGAGCGCTGACATTTAATGTAATGAATCCATACACTCCGTATCGCCGCACAGTGCAAAAAAACAACACGAGGCCGTGCCGTCTCAGTCTTCAAAGGTTGTTTTGTTTTCCCGCTCAATCGGACTCCAGAGTCATCAGCATTATGAAAAGCCTAATCCTTCATCGTTCAGGCCCCTTTATCACACCAAGCCAGATGGACTGCAGGTGCCCACCAGATGCCGTACTTTATTTACAGTCTCCATCTAGAGTACGGGGCCATATCATGGCACAAATTAAATCAGCAGCCGACGTTGACGCCGCTGTCTGTCAGTGCTTTTATCCACGTTTTATAAATTCAAACCTGGTCTCTGACCTGTGAGGGTTCAGTCTGCGATTTACAGTATTCTGTCATATTGTTTATGATAAATTTTCATATCCTACATTAAATTCTGCCACGAACATAACCAACTGAATATTTTAGTTCAACTGTGGGGATGACAGAAAAAGAATAAGATTTAATTTTCAACAACAAAACCTTGATCTTTTAAGAGCAGCATTTCTAAAACGAGGGGGAAGATATCCGCTCAGCAGGCACCTGAGTTGTGGCCCACATTACCTTTTCCAGCAAATTGCTTTTGTGTGTGTGTTGACATGGAACCGATTCAAACTTAATCTTGAGTTTGTCATCTTTTTCTAATCTTGCAAAACACGCTCACAAAGTGGCGACAGAATGGCCACAAAGACTCAACAGAAATGTGAGTGATTTAGGGAAAAACTGAATTTAAAGGCAGATTGGCACAAGAACATTGAGCAAACAATATTTTTAAATCACCATAAAGCTGGATTTTAGCAAAGTTGTGTCCTTTTAGTGTGTGACTCGAGGTTTGTAAGTGGTTGACAGTGTGAATAAATATTGTCAGACAGACAATAGCTGCATTTCATGGGAAATGTGGGAACGCATCTTGGAGGAGACGCAGCGTACGAGGGTGAGCTCACAGTGAGATGGTCCAGTCTAAGGAGGATTATCACTTTGTGTCACCAGCTAGCAGCCTCTGCAACAAACCAAACTTTAAGGCCGACGGTTTTGACACGTGTCCGGTGAACTGGCCTGAAAGCCAGATTTAATATTTAAAAGTCTTAATCTGCAGACTTTCTCAGCGTTGCAGCCAAAACTGCAGGGTTATATTAATAAGGGTTAATAATAAGGCTTTAAAGGTTTGTGTGTGTCGGAACAAAAATCTCTGGCCAGTATGAAATATGAGTCAGCGCTGCCGGGTCCAGCAGCAGATCAGTATCCTGCTGAAGATACTGTGGCGCAGTCACATTATTAGGATTAACATCAAGCCTTTTGTTTGGGCTGTCTCAGTCTGCTGCCTCACTCCAGTGGCACACAGTCGCAGCATTTCTGCTCATTTTAGAAGAATTATCTGATTAATTATGACGGTTTTGTTTATGCGCATGCAACCAGACCGCTGCAGCAGCAGCAGCATCCTGCTGAGAGAGAGCAGATCAGGTGTTGTTAGGTTCCTGGAATAAAGTTAGACAGTTTCATATGGAACTGATGAAACAGTCATCTTTAAGGTAACAAGTGAGGGGGGCTCTCTTCTGGACCGTGTTTTTTTATCAAGATCTCACAGTGAACCAGGTGTGAAGAGGTGGATTAATAGCACTCACCCCGTCAGCCCCCCTTCATACTCAGACAACACGATTCTAATTTGGCAGGGGCGATGTTGACATTTGGTTCCCGCGCCCTATGGGAAGGGTAATGAGCTCACATTAGGATGCTGCTCCCGTACAACAGCCTGATCTGTTCTCCGTGTTCGGCAGGATGTTCTCACACTGCATCAGTCACTGCACCGCGAACAAAAGACCCCTCGAATAGCCCTCAGTAGTCATCGATCAGGTCATCCATTCCAAGATTGAGAAAGGGGAGGGGGCGCAGTGAGGCTGCAGAAAAAGGCAAACCAGCCTCTGCCCAGACAGAGGGCTCGGACTTCATCCTGCCCTGCGGTCATATCAAAGTACCCTCCGGTTAGGTCCTAAACCTCCTGCTCCAGAAGGGTAACCACAACACAACAAAACAACACTCAGACCGCTTCTCCCCCCTCCTGGGAAACCACCTCTTATTCATTTTTCATCTATGGAAACCCTGGAAATGACAAAACCACCAACCTGGCTGATTAGAGATGATTTTATCCTGTAAAATAAAAGTGTTGTCACAATGATGCTGTTTCTTTTTGATGTGTAGCCTTAAAGAGAAAGTTGCTTTTAAAGCTTTGAGAACACTGTCCACCTGTTTATCAGTTATCTGAGCAGCTTCTTGTGTCTGGATTAAAAAAAAAAAAAAAAAACGGAATAGTTTCAACACTTTATTGGCTGTTATATATGATGGTTTCTAATCTACAGTAATCACTCATAATTTGGTGCTGACTTTTACTTTGAGTCATCACAGAATTTATTATCTTTGTGCTCACTGACTTTCGCTGACATGGCATTCACGTTCCTTTGGTTTTCTGCAGATCTATGATTCTGACTCAGATGTTGATGTGAAACCACCATTATAGCAGCTATTAGTTCACAGACACACCCAAAGTACAGTAAACACTTTGATGAAAAATGTACAACTCTGGGCTGTGATATGTTATGTTTAATATGATGAAATTTTAATTGTTTTTGCTTGAAAGGGGATTTAAAGAGGAAATCAGTGCAGGAGACTACAATGATCGACTTTAATACTATTTATTGCTTTCTGTGTGTCTGTTTTTTGTTTTTGGCTGTGTGGGACTCTGATGGTTGATAAGTGAAACATAATACTGTTAGAAAATCATTACTTTGTGGCTTTTTGAAGCAGAGATAAAACACCAGCCCAACCCGCCCCCCCACCTCTAAAAAAAAAAAAAAAACAACAACAACAACACATAACAAAACAAAAAAACAACCCATTTTTCAATAAAGAACTAATCACAATGGAAAATACAATTTCCATTTACATTATTCCACCCTTTTTATGAACGAGCTGATGGTAAATTGAGATTGGACTCTATTAATTCAGCTTTTCGACACAAAAAGGAAGGACTATAATAGGAGAGCTGCAGAGTTAAGGAAGCAGCTCCAGATTATGAAGGCGGTGCTGATGAACAACCTAGCAGATGGTCATTATCTGTTACTGGTTAGTAAAAAGCACACGTATTTACCCATTAACTGCAGCAGTCCGTTCTCCTCTGATGGAGTTTTAACATGCAAGGCACGAAAATCTGCTTTTGAACAAAGACAATAGTTGTGACGCAAGTCAAAAGCTCCATACAGATTTGGACTGGCAGCTCTATATTTGGGGGCGATATGACTTGGTCTTGATGTTAAGGTTGGCGACATGGCTGATGCGGCCACGCAGCGTGCACACAGGTCAGCGGGCTGCGGGGCATTGCAGCCAGTCGTGGACGGTTGGGAAGTGGCTGAGGTTACACAGCTGTGACTGGCCGGCGCCCAGGGGACGGCCTCCGATGATCTGACACGTCCCAGCAGGGCCGCAGAGCTCTGATTGCACCACAACGAAAGAGCAGGCGCACGACAGAAATTATCGAGAGCGTGTGAAAGAACAATGAGGACGAACTACACTGGACCTGAAGAATGCAGAAAGAGCCAGCTAATGAGGATGGAAGTGACTGATGCGTGGAGAAGAGGAAGCTCTGAGCACAGGGAAGGGAGGAGGAGACAAGACGTCCAGAGTAACTGTCCTTCCTGAGGGCCTCGAGGAAAGTGACCAGCTCCAGCATCATGATGGGACTCGCCTTCAACTGAAGCAAAATACAATGTCATTTATTAAAAATACTGCAACGGTGACGGATAACGCTACTTTCTACAAATGGTACCATTCGTAGAAAGATTCGTGGGGCGCGGTCTCATTATGGCCGAGGGTTTATCTTTACCAACGTGTTCGGTATCACAAGCCACAACTAAACATGGTGACACTGCGGCGGGTTAATATTTTCTGACTGGAAAAATTACGTTTTCAAAATGTTCCCTTTGTTCAAGAGAGGAGATGAGATGACTGATGGTGCCGTCACATCCACCCAGACAGAGTGAATCCACCACCTGCGGCCAGCTTACCTTTGGAAAGAGCCAGTCAAGCTGTTTCCCTTTACTTCTAATCATCATGGTAAGTTAAGTTAGCTGAGAAAAGCAACTATGGTCTGCACCGATTCTGCAGAGTGAAAGACAATTATTATTATTTTTTTTCCTGCAGGGAGACACTGGTCTTATTTATTTATTTTTTTAAACAACAATGAAGAGTAACAAATCCCCATTGCAGAAAATGTCAAGTCCCCAGACTTTCTGTTTTCAGTGACATTAAGCTACTGAAATCTCTGATAAAACTTCGGCTCTTCTTAGAAGTGAAGAGCCAAGTTTGTGTGAGTGCTGAAGTACATCTGTGAGAGAGAGAGAGAGAGAGAGAGAGAGAGAGAGAGAGAGAGAGAGAGAGAGAGAGAGAGAGAGAGAGAGGTGTTTTCGTTTTGGCTCATAAAAACAGTCAGACGTCTACTCTCTCAATCACTAGCTGCTGATGAAGGAGTTAACGCGACCTGCCCCCCCCCACCTCAAATAACACTCGGTCACAGTACTCTGACATCCCTGGTCAGCCCAGATGGTCACCATATGTCTGCGCACCACATACAGCGAGCCGGGAACACAAGAGCAGACAGGGGCGAGGAATGCGCCATGGTTTGTTTACCCATGTGCCTCTCTGGTGTTTGTTATGGGTCTGTCTGTCGGAGCATCTGTAGTATCGGCATCTGATATTATGTGCCAATAGCTTATGAATAACCAAAACAGTTCAGCAAACAGAGGAAAGACTCCTGACTCAACTAAAACAAAAATTAAAAAGGGAGGTGTGTGTTGTTCTCTTCTTCTCCTCGTCAGTGTTCCATTCACAAACACAAACCTGGAGACTTTTCTCTACTTACAAAGGTGGGCTTTGCTAAAATAGAGATCCTTTTATTGTCCAAGCTGCAAAGTGGTGAGCGGTTCCCACTGGGAGGAAACCTTTTTTCTGGAAAAGTCGCCTAACAGTAGATAAAGAGTGCAATTTGCCGCGTTGTCATGTTTTTCTAGACTAACCAACAGGCCTTTTTTTTACAGCACTTTGAAAGTGTCACTAATAAAATAAATGACAGGTCTGTCCCAACGCTGTGAGCAAGGCACACCAAGGCCCTGAAAACTGAGGCAGCTAATTGAAATCCAACCATCATTAACTTTACTATTCACGCCTCTTTTTCCTGCTGCAAGTCAGATTGTCTGCAGCGAAAAAGGCTTAATTGAGAAAAATAATCGACCGATTAATCCATTTGACACTTTGCACACGCACAAGTTAATAATACACACTCACTCACATTTGTGCACCAAAAACAAGAGAAGATTAATTGGTGTTTCTCTTTTCCCAGTTAATCCTGGAGCATTCAAATATTCAGTATGTTAAAGTTAAAAGGTGGGCAGCAGATGAAACAAACAAAAAAAAAAAGACAAGCAACACAGCAGAATCAGTCAATAAACTCTCCTAATACAGTATTTGTCTGAGGGATCAGAGCAAATACAAAATTGAGTGTAAAATATAAACTACTTTAAAAATAGGTTAAAAAAACAGGGTTCAATAAGGACTTCAAAGAAATGTGAATTAATTGAAAGAAAAAGGGAGAGAGGCTTCTAAGAGGCGAGTATTTTCATGACAATGTCAGCGAGACGTGACAAAGTATGTCTCGGTGCATGAATATGAGCCGGCTGAATTTAGTGCAATTACTGTCTGTGACCCCGATTCCAGCAGCTTTACACCACGAAGAGACACCGACACCTGAGTCAGAGTCACATCTGGCTGCAGGTCTCATCGTGTCTTTCACACATTCACCGTCACGCAAACGAGCAAAATCCGCACGAATACCTTTCACATGAAACCTTAACCCCTCCAGCATCAAAGCTTGCTCTGTATTTAGACTTCAAATACTGAAATAAGCATCAAACACAGTGAACCAACATGAGCCAGACAGAAAAACTGTTCTATGTCCGTCTGATGATTAATCCGTTTAGCCTTTATTAATCTGATTTTTGTGGCCAGTTTTACACTCTGTCGGAGCAGCACACTGAAATACCAAACTGATCACAGAGGATGGATTAAGTTATCAAATGAATGTCTACTTTGGATCCTTCATATTGTACTACGAAGAATATTCACAAATATATACTGAACTTCTTAAATGTTTCAGGTTTCTCTGCTATGTAAAACAAGTCGAGTGTAAAATAAAGACCTGGAGCTGTTGATGTTCTTCCTCCTGGAAAAGCAAAACCAGTTTCAAGGTGAGACTCACCTTGTGAAAAAAAACGGTCAGGATTTTAAAGCCGTTGTTGAAACAATTAGGTCTAAACCACAACAGTGGGAGGATCACAGTCTTGAGTAAAGCAGTGATGACAAACCTACAGCTGCACAAAACAACAATCACTGCGACATCAACTCACACAACAACAATCAACAGTATGTGTCTTGATTGGAAAAAAGTAAAGAAATAGTTTTCATTTTCCGAGGAGTGAAGTTATTTTTCTCAATCATCCGCGACATTCATCTGTTTCAGGGTGAGTTTTTTTTGCATGATTGTATGAAGTGCAGAGTTTTGTGGTTAGTCAAACACCCTTCTCTGTGGCTTTTTGTGCGAGTCTCCAGAAACAAATCATCAAAACCACAGCAGCACCCTCCGCCCCATTTACACCGTTATGGCTGATGTGTCCACAGGGACTCAGGTGTGGTCACATTATTACGCCTCACTTCCCCCGCTGAGGATCACAGTGATTGCTAAAAGTTTTAGACTGCCTTTGTGCTCCATTTTCTCAGTTCAATTATGTTCAATTATTCTCAGGTGAAGCCACCAGATGCTGCAGGGATTGTGTTTGTGTGTTGACACTTTGGAGATCTCGTTAGATTTATGGACGTTGTGTCACATTATTCTAAACTTCACATTACATCATTCTCTATGTCCATTAAGTTGTCAGTTCCTCTGAAGGCTTATTTCATTGGTTGGGATGTGTTTCAATGTTTCAATGTTATTTTAAATGAGAAACTTTGTGTTCTCTCCTGTTAGAAAGTTTTACTTTTAAATGTGCTGAGATTTACTGAACCAGTTTTTTTTTTTTTCAGTGCGTTTGTCACCGTTGACTCTTTCTACATTTAAGCCAGATCTTTTCTTACTCTGCTGTTCGTCTTTGCTGCACACGTTAAACAGTTAATAACCTTTTTAAAAGACAGAAACATGTCTATACTGCCACAAAAAAGCTAACAAAACAAAAACAAAAACAAAGTTATCGAATCTAGCTTTAGTGGCTATGAGCTGATATATACACAACTCACACTTTTTCCCCTCAAGATAAGGAAGAATGTTTTTTTTTTTTTTTTCTATCTTGTTGGTGATGTTTAAAACAAAAACTTTTTCAAACAGTGTGAAGGTTGAGTCTGTGCATCATAGCTGGCAGCTAAGAAAAGCAAAGTGTTCAGCTACTGATCGATACATTGATAAGGCTCCAACGGTTTCTTCCCTCGGAGTTGAACTTCAGAGTTAAGCTTTAATACAAACTCGCTCAAGCACAGCAACAAGTCAGTTTACGTGACTCTCACTGTGACACTTCTCAGTTGCAGGTAATCGCAACCCCCCCAGTCTTCTCCCTGCCTTCTTCTCCTGAAGTCCCTTATACACCCTTTAAGAGTGAAACCAAGAGCCAAGTGAGAGCAGACGCACAGAACAGCAGGCTGAGGTCTGCTGCTGTAATTACACCTCAGGAAGGCTGCAGCGTCGGGTCCAATCCTAACAATCTCTCCTTGGAGGTGAATTAGTCAAGTATGCTCTCACAGGAGGAGGATCATCCAGGAAGGTCTGGGAGAGAGCGGGGGGGGGCTTGCATGTATCACATGTCAGATTAGCATGGTTCGAGGAGAGGAAGATGATTTGGCATGAATGTTGTGCTTTGAAATATGAAATCAGACGGCACTGGCTCCCCTGTTACCCCTCCGAGAGCTGCCCTTGCGTGACTTTGCAGTGCTGACATGCCGCTCGCGGTCTGTTTGAAAGGAGATAAATCCTTGATGGGTGGCAGAGGAAGGAGAGATGAAGAGCTTAGTGTCTGGGCTCTGACGGAGCCATGAAGCTCTTCATGAACATGACTGGAGGAGTGGAGTTACATGGTCACCTGTCTGCCTGTCTGCTCTCACCTCAAGGATAATAAGACTCCTGGGTGCCTGATTCTCAGTTAAGGTTGGTTTTTTTTTTTTTTTTTTTTGAGAGAATATCATGTTGCTATTATCATACAATAGAGAATTTTCTTGCTTAAAAGAATTCCTTTAACACTAATATATTCACTATACCGAGATTAACTTCAGATCTCTGTAAAGTCATTGCTGTATATCCACTTCCCTAAATCCTAACATGTCTAACTGGCACTTTCTTATATAATCTCCTGCATTTATTCAATGTAATACTTAATACTTACCAATGCCAAGGCCTTCACTGTCCCTTTGGATAAAAGCGTCTATTAAATGGTTGAGTGTAAAAACCTGTAATTTAAATCAGTGCACAAATCGTTTTTTATATCAAATACAAAGCACACAACTACACAACTGCAATATAATTCTCTCTTCCATTTTTACATATTTTAGTTCACTGCTGAAAACAAAGTAAGCTTTTGTGTTGACAGTTTGTTCCACCATACCCAATTTTCTCAAATACTCCAAATAAACCAATAATTAACTAAATAAAATGAAGTCATATGAACAAACAAATTGATTTCTAACTGGTTCAGAAGTTCTTGAAGATACCATGATCACCGCGATCATCATATAACCCTGTAACCAATGATTTGATGGAAACGGAAACCGAAAACTTGTCCATTCCTATTTTCATGGCCTGGACTCTGCGATAAGATTCAACAGAAGGAGCCAACTCTCCTGTCAGGCACTCCGGTGACAGCAGATGGTGACAGTTGGTGCTGACTTGTGGAGAGGCCAGGGCCCCCACTCATCCACCCACCCAGGAACCTGGGTCAGAGCTCCAGTAGGTGTCACATCAGGGCACCATCTCTGTCCACCACTTACTGTCACTGCTCTGTGTGGCCGGGGGGGCCGGCGTCGGCTTTGACTTCACCTTTGACCTCTGCTGTCACCTTTTAATGGAGGTGTCAGGTAAGAAGGATAGCTCTCTGCTTTTCAGGCTCTGTTACATTACAACGCTGACGGGTTCTTATAAGATGATGCTACACCTCAAACAAACAGGTGGAGGGGAGGGGGGACAGCTAATACTCCATCTCCCCTCTCTCCAAAGACACTCTCTCTGTCAGCGTCTTGCTGATTTCAGCCCACATTAACTCGCTGGCATTCCCTCAAAATGAGACAATTACTGTGTAGAAATGGCAGATCGAGACTGAACAGTAGCAGGTGGATCAGCTGTCAAGCGTGGAATCTCGAAATTGACAAAGTGAAAACAATCAGAAAAGGCCACAGTGACTTCATTTGTCTTCATTCGTCTCTGTGTTTAGACCCCATTCCTGTTCAGCACCGTGAGGACTAAAAAGTGGGTTTTCTTTGTTGTTGTTGTTGTTGTTGTTGTTTATTTTGCATGCAAAGATTCTTTTTTAGATTTCATGCTTTGTTGCCAATTTGGCCATTTTGTCTCTTTCTTATGTAGAGAGGACAGTGAAAAGAAAAAGGAAATGACACAGACAGCAGAGGAAATACACACAGCGGACAATTGAACAAGGGATTAATTAAAATATGCAAAGTATTTAAAATAAATATAGAGAAAACAAGAAGCTAGGAACAAAATGTATCGTCTAAGTACCAACAGCCTCACTGTTCAGGTTTGCAGTCTACATCTCCCAACCACCCACACTACCCCCAGACAGTTCCTCAAAGAGACAAGATAATTCTGAATAATCATTAATGAGAATATTCAAATCACATGTTTCTTCATTTTCTAAGCAAAGAACATCATGACACCTGAGAGTGAAAGGGTTAACGCTCCCGAGGAGGATTATTTATGTAATGAACATGTATTTTCTTTTCAAAAAGACAGCCATCCAATCAGCCCAGTACAATCTGCTCCACTTAAGGTGCCATAAGTGTGTTTATTTTTGGCATCTGGTATAAAATCTCTGCAGTGAAACTTGTTTTTCACCTGACTTAAAGTAAAATCAAACATCGCTCTGTCAGCAGCACTTGGGGCCACAGAAGTGCAAAGTTTGTTTGCTACAGCGACTTGCTCTCTTCCAGCCAGAAATCATCCATTTCTCAGCTCTGAATTCATGACGTGTCATCGACAGGTTGAGGCAGGTCTCAGATCAAACTGACCAGCAGGGCCAACATCACCCTGAGGGAGCGCAGCACTCAGGCAGGAAGAGTCAAGCTGACACAGCCGGTTCTCCTGCATGAATTAAACATACAATTCCAGACAATTCCAGTTAACTTGGAACACAAACAAGCACAATGTGAGCTTCGCCGAGGGAACTGTGAAGGTAAACTAAAAAGTAAACTTATCAACACACCCACGCGTAGTTCAGCGCCCCTGTGGGGCCGCTAGAACATAAATAAAACCGCTTCAACTGCCTTTGAAGGGGGGAAGAAACTCCACATGACATATAGGACATTGATCATCCAGGAGGCAAATCCACAGACTAAGGTATATGAATATGTTTTCACGGTGTGTGTGTGTGTGTGGGGGCGACATGACTGATTATTAAAATTCATAACTCTGACCTATAGTTGTGACAACCCCCCTCAAGCTAATCAGCGATCGCTGCGATGTTGCTGTGATATGAATCATTCCCATAAGTTTCATTAAAGCTAATAAACAAACAGACAAACAACACAGATGGACAGCTTCGCAGCGTGAAAACAACACATGGGATGTACAGTACGTAACAGCCGAGCTAAGCAGGCGGCGCCTACTCTGCAATTATCATATGGTAAATAATCCCCAGGGAGACTCAAAGGTCAATTATTTATTCAGAAAAAGCATTGATTTATGTAATTACGGGATCCAATCTGCATTTTAAATAACAAACATTCATTGTTGCTTAATCTAATAAATTGAAATAATCCATTTTAAAGCTTCGAAAAGGTGGAAGGTATAAAAGGTAAAACCTGAGTTTAGGTGGGTTTATTGTAGCCGAGTCTCTCGGTGACCCACTTCCAGGCAGAAACTCCCTCAGTACATTCCTTTTTCAACCATGTCCCACAACACATGGCAGGAAGCCCGACCCAGTGGGAGTCGAGGTGGGAGTTTAGGATGGCCAAGAAAACGACAAGCCTCCCTCTGCCAGTGCATCTCTGATACAACTGCAGGGGAAGGAAATTCCTTCCACACAAACGCACACGCGCTACACAAATATACCTTTTTGAAAATCCTCCGCTTTTTTGACCCAACCGTGAGCAAACCCCTCCCCCCCCCCCCCCCCCCCCCCCCCCTTCCCTCGCCCTGAGGTGGCTTTCACTATGACGGTGACGCAATAGGAGGATCTGAAAAGTCACGGTTTCCCTGCAGCATCCTCTGCAAAAATCCACCTCCGTCGACCGGCAGGGCTGTTGCCTAGTTACCTGGCTCTGCAGAGGAGCAGCGAGGCATTGTGGGGACCACTTCGCTACCCAGTCCTACTGTGTTACAACCAGGGAGACAAGTATGTCAAGTTGTTTTACAGCAGGAGGTAGAAAATGAAAAGGCAAACAGGAAACGCCATCGTGTTAACAAGACCGACAGTGACGCTGATAAGCCGTGCTTCCCATTTTGTTTTACATCAGACAAAAACCTCCAGCGGAGTACATCTAACCGTATCTGCAACCACTATTTTCCTTATCTACCAATCTGTCAGCTATTTTCTCAATTTCATTACAATTTTTGAAATCCTTAAAAAAAAAAAAAAAAAACCCTGTGCAGGCATTTGTACATGATATTGTGGGCTGCGTATTCATTTTTGGATAGCTCCAAATCTGGTCCAGACCACAGACATATTACATTTAGGAAAGTATTTTTGTATTTTGGACACACATTTTTTTATTTATTTATTTTTTTAATTTTCCTTTTCAAATCTCAACATGGGCCAAAGGCATTTTGTTTTTAGAAAATGGCACTCGTGTTTTAGTTTGTCAGTCTTCAGTGAATCTCTTGCTTTGTTTTTTTTTTCTAAATCCCATCTGTTCCATCTCAGACAAGCTCAGAATACATTTTCTGCAATATTTAGACTTTTTATTTTTAAATTCTGGTATTTCCACTCTGTTCTGAAGCAGTTTCTGAAGCTCCCCTCCCTTTGACGGACTTCTTTCTGTTTGCTCTCACTACTCTTTATAAGACCAGAAGGTAAACAGAGTAGAGCAATGACCATCTTAAGAAATGGTAGAGGCCAAAAACTGAGGAAAAAGAGAAGCAAATATTGGACTAGTAAGCGCGACTCCAAATGAATGATACTGTGTATGTGGTGGAAGTGATTAGCTGTAGTAAACTGTAAACTGTCGTGAAGAGGGAAACCCATAAAAGTCAGAGGATGGAAAACTGCTGTTTCATCAGCTGGGTGTAAAAACTTAGCTGTTATTGTCTGACACATGTAGTTCAATCCAGCTAACGCAGCAGTAAATGGAACTGCTGTTAACAACAACAACCCCTGCAAATGATACATGGAGCATTTTATTAAATCCAATATGATGCCTGAAGAGGGAGATTTCAATCCCACAGTGCTGTTATCGTATTCTGTTGTCATTATCGGGCTTCTTGCACTTCTGTGCTGTCAGAGGATCCCTCTTGTTTAAACAGGGCCCCTAACAGTGATCATTTCCACCAGCAGATACATCTCCACCATCTCTGCCAGCTTGATCGACATGAAATAAGCTTCAATTGCTGTGAACATGACTTTAAACATGACACGCTGGCAGCCGGTGTGACCCGAGATCGATTTCATGCTTCATTTCAAATAAAACAGAGACTGGAATGCCTCCGATGTTACACGGCTCCATTACCACATAACATGAAAAGGTCAGCTCTCGTCATATGTCTCATCTCCATTGCGTACATTTATTGCTGGTACATGTGCATGTGTGTACCATCTGCCATACATCCCCATTAATTATCCAGTTCACCTCAGACTTGTCAAGACTTGAAAATAATGACTGTACTAAATCACTAAATTTGAAGGTAATTAATGTTATTAATATCTATTAATGACCATCCATGACTTTATTGTTGCCGCAAAGTCTACAGAAGTGTGAAATAAAAAGATGTTTTCTGTCAGCAGATGAAATAGAACGATGGGTCGGGGGGGGGGGGGGGGTGGGGCTCTGTCCATCATCCAAACTAATCAAGTTATCTGAGTTATTTTTATTTTTCTGTCATTAATAAAGGTGCCCTTTGGCAGCCACCTCTGCTGCTTTTCTTCTTGGTGGCCCAAAGATGAAAGTTTCCACGCATGAAAACTGATGACCTATTTTATTCACTGTAATTCCACATGAAGAACAGGCCTAATAAACCAGCCTGGCAGAGCTCTGGGCTGAGAGGCAGGCCTGGAGCGGCCTGACTGGACAATCCTCCATCCGCCTGGAGAAAGGCAGACTGCCTCTGTGATGCTTGTGGTCTGAAGGTGTGATGATGAGGCTGCGAAATGAATGACTTGATTTGAAAAGTAAATCAGGACAGCTTAGGCAAGCTCAAAAGAACAATTGGGGATAATCTTCCTTTCAGTGGAGAGCCACAATATCCTTCATTTTCAAGGCCTTGCTTTCTCTTTGACTCTACAAGGATGTTGCTGCAGTGCTTGAGCAGGCACATCACCTTTGTTGTCATTTCTTTTCAGTCTTAAAATCCGAGCCTCATTTGGGGAAAAGGCTGAGTAAAGGGGAAGTTTCTCTCTGATCGCTCTCTCTCTCTCTCTCTTTGTTATATTCACTGCTTCCTTTGTAACCAGGGAAATTAAGTTACTTCCTCCCTCTCTGCAGAGTCATGAATTTATGCACCAGAGTCAGCGACTGTAAATACACATTTCCATCTGACTATCAAAGCGATCGGCATAGTTTTGACACCCTGTCCTTTATAATCCGTAAGACTCGGTTCCTTTATTGTCACTTATTTGCGGCACCTCCAGCCTCTGCAGACGTGTATCAACAACACAACCGATTTCACAGCGAGTTGAGACAACTTCAAAGTATGCGTGATGGATTAAGACATAGCACGGATGGTGATGCAAACTGGAGTGTCTTCCAGCAGCAAGCTGAGGGAGTAATTTGACACTTATGAGGCGCTATCACCATCCTTTGGAATCCTTCGAATAGAGTATTTAGTCACAAAGGCATAAACCTCTTAAAAGCCTCTTAGCCCCCACCACCACCACTTTACCCCCTCCTCTCATCTGCACTATGCCATTTTTCCAGAAGTTTTCATTTTCCAAGGCTGCCAGCTCAAGGGTAAATAATAACAGGAGTGGATTTTTAAGAAAACACAACACAACCATTCCCGGCTCAACTCATCAGTTGGAAGCTGGATCAGGAAGTTCTACCAGAGGAGTCGAGGAACCGAAGATTAAATTCAATTACTTCCCTGTAATCTGGTTCTGGTTTTTGGGGCTGACGAACTGAGGTCTTAAGATCTGTGTTTAGCAACCAAATGTTTTTTGTTTTTTTTTTTCATGATGCAGGAGCTATAAATCATAATAAAAGGACAATATTCAAAACCTTAATTGCACATGGTCTGGCTGGAATAAAAGATGGAGGCCCTCTGTGGTGGCAACAAGCCACAGCAATAAATAGGCTAAATTCTGGCCACATCTATATTTATACAGTGAATAGGAGCAGAAAAGTTTTATTAGTTAGTAAAAAATATACTAGAGATAGACATTTTGCTGCACACTGCACACATTTTTATACTTTTACACTTTATCGTTTCTACTTCTTGGGCATTGTTTAACCTTCATGACAGTGAAAGCACAGTGTGAGACCGAGGGGATGACATGCAACAAAGGAACCAAAAACAACCAAAACTACGTTTTTTGAATGTGTAAATAGTTTAAACAATGATCCCAATTCTGATTCTGATGCACAATCCATAAAAAGTACTATGTCGGAATGTCCCATTTTTCTAAGAGCTGGTACAATCAGCATTGGTTATCATAACAATGGATCAGATGGCTGCTGGACTGAGAGCTTGATGTTAATATGAACTGTGATGAACAATGAACACATAAGTACAGAAGTAAATGCTAATTTCTAAATATTCAACTTTTAAACTTTTCAAACTGATTTATGCTAAACACCAGGCACTTTCTAACCCAGAAAGCATCCCACCTTAAACTAAAATTAGCCCTCTGATGACTCTCCTGATAGTTTCTTTAGAGATAAAGCAGAGAGGAGGGGAAGCACTGTGCTGGAAATGTGTAGCTGGAAGGCTGCTGGGTTCTGATGAAACTAATGAACCAAATTCAAAGACAACAGGGAAACTATAGAACTGCACTGCTCAGGAATTTATTGCAACTGTATGCGTGCAATCCACTGAAACGCTGAAAACAAGAAGCTGCTGGCAAGGACAACGTCCTCTGCCCACTGAGGGAATCACTGCTGCCAATTAAAGGCGGGATGCAATCAGGCCTGACGCTTGAAAATAACTCAGTGAAGCTCTTGTTTTGTCAGTTATATTGTGAATTTATCGCCCGGCAAGGAAAACTGTACAACAGCCGCCGTTTTATTTCTAAAGTCTGTGACTGAAATATCCATTTTAGCTGTGAACCCACACACAGTACTCCATGCACGCTGGGACTGTGCCTCCTTTTAGGCACACTCGCTGTGTTTTTCCTGAAGTGCACTGGAAGAGTCCAGCTTATGTAATGCCATCCAATTAAGTATATGGGTCAGCTAGAGGACCGATCGCCACACACAGCAGCTCTGCTCTCCGGGCGTGGCCATTGTTTTTGTCACTGAACATGCTTGGTACGAGTCGAACTTCCAGCAGCAGCAGTAGTAGCCGCGGTGGACAGGAAGGCTCCCTGTCTGGCTACTGCTGCTGTGGCGGTACAGGCCTGACCTCACCCAGTGGGTAAACAGAGGATATACATAGCGGATCCATAAATACACGGTGTGGAAGCCAACGACGTGGCTTCTGGAGAGGGAAAAGGGGTTAGCAGGGGGCGTGATCTGCTGCAAGCTAACATATGTTTATCTTTTCTTATTATTATGTCTGTAAAGGTGCAGCTAAGGCTCCAAACCGTGCTATATTTACCCAGACTGGGCAAACACAACCTACGCAATATTGGGTTATCTTGACCCATGGGTACAGTGAAAAACCACCCAAGAAAAAGGATTGTTTTGATCCAGTGTTGGTGTTATTCTGCACAGCTCCATCTATCGCTGTTTGTTATTGGTTGTTATTTTAGTGCTAAATATTATTTGTGTCCAGCCTTACTTTGTCCATTTATATCATGATAAATGATTTTGGAGGTTCTGGTCTGTTTTTAGACTACATATCAATCCAAACTCTAGGACTGTGTTGTTATGGCCAAGATGAGATAAGATGAAACATCACAAACTGCAGTAGATCTGATAAAATTCTCCTAATTTGAGTTTTCCTTCACTTTGGTGACGCACTCCTTCTTCAAAACGCAGACCCCGCTCACTTATTGAGGTCAAAGAGGCTTGACTCCGTTAACGTTTCTGCAGGCTGCTCGTGAGATGAATTTACAGCCTGCGCCTCACTTCATTATTCACAAAAACACACAGAAATGCCGGTGAAAGCTGCAGAGAGGTACAACTTTTAAGGAGGTAGCCCATTCTCTCAATCTCTGTCCCTGTTTTGTCCAATCTGACCAAAGGAGAGCCTGTTTCACATTCATCTGCATTAAGGTGTTGAATTATTTCACTGCAACCTGCGGATGAACATGGTACACAAACTTTCCACAGCTTAAAATGGAGGCTGCACTCATCTATATTCTAGAAGTCTGCATTACAATTGCTCCATTCAGAGTTGTTTTAAATAATGCTGTACACACAGACACACGCTGTACTGCCACTTGGCTGGAAACTCCACGCAGGAAATGAAAACAAATGGTCTGACACCATTTGTTTTCGTGGAGCACCGAGTATAAATATTTCACTTTGAAGGTTTTACATCTTTGCTCAAGTCTGATTTTTTTGCATCCTGCATCTTATATGGCTGTCCTAAATCCACTGCTATTACTGATCTGCCCCTACATACCCCAAAATGGGCGGAGGCTTTACATAGCACCCAGCCACTTAGCAAAGACACACAAAAATATTCACTCAAGCCATAGAGAAGCCAGAACGGTACAACAGCTGGCCCAAATAGAGAAAATCCCCCAAATAACCCTGGTCATTGTATTTTGGTATACAGAAATAGAGGAGGGCGTAATTTCAGCTGTGGCCATTAACCCGTCTGGGGAAAGAGAAGAAGCCCTCAACTAGGCTCAACATTTATAGAGATAAAGATGTTGTTGCTTCTTGTTTTTTTTTTTTTTTTTGTAAACCTGTTGGGTGAGCCACAGCGTCTTGTGTAGATTTGTTCATATTACAGCAGTCAGGAGGAGATATCATTTTTCAGATAAAGATCTTTCCCTGCCGGGGGGGTTGTAAAGCTGTGGATCTTAAAGATATGAAAGAAACGTGGTGGTAGATTCGGACTCTTTCAAGTATTTTGTTTCATCCCGACAAATTTTCCACAGAATGTGTTTTAATTGTCTGAATGTCATGCTAATCCAATTTGTCGGCGTGCTGTTGTATTGCAGTCTAAGCTCTAATGAATAACAGACCCTGGAGGTTTGCGTGCGTCTCTTGAACATCAAAATATTACCCATCATTTCAGCAACAAAACCTTCACAAGGACATTTACTCACCTGGCTCTCTGCATTCAGCTGGCGGGGCCTATTAGAAAAAACTATTACAGGCTCCTAATTGCTTTGAGGAACACGACCTGAAATATGTTGAATGGCATTGATCCAAATCGTAATTTTCTCACTCAACTGCTGAATAGCCTCTGGGCCTCACATTGGCATGTTTGATTTCATAATATGAGGCCTTGTAACTGTAAAACCACAGAGAGGGTAACACTGACAATTTAAAAATGACAGGGGAAAAAAAAAAATAATTAAAAACAAAAAAAATCACTGTCTTATCGTACTGCAAGATTATTTTCCTGACAAAACTTTGGTCTGCTCTTCAAAGAACAGCAACAGTCTGCAGGGGAAAAACATGAGCAATCAGAAGATTAGACAGCCACAACACAAACTCTGTACATTAAGATTCGAGTGAATGTTCCCTGATAGGAATAATGGCCTCAACCAAGATAATAATTGGTCTAGTCTGTAAAAATCTGATCAGTGCTTCTGTGAAGCGTCTTAAAATGCCACTAGATCATTGATGTATTGGTGTTGCATGAGAATCGGACTGAATAGAGACCTTCAAGATCTCCTCCTAATGAACAGTCATACACCCGACCAGATTAATTAAGGTTAAAGTCAAAATCAATTCAGATTAGCATGTGGTTGATTAAACAGGCTGGAGTGATTAGACAGCTTCTCTCCTCAGCCAGAGGAGGACGAGACTTAAGTGAGAAAAATCTTCATTCTGTTGGGAACCGAGCCAGCTCAACTTTCCGGGAGCTTGTGTCATCAAGAATGACAAGCAGGATCTTTTCTACACTTTCCGTTTCTGCTCAGGCCTCCATTAGAGTGAAAAAAGGGGCTTTGGTATGAATATAAAGGAGCGAATATAAGTGGAAAAGACTTTCTGGAGTGAGTCATTAAGCGCAGGTGAAGTGAAATATGATCACCGCAGCAGATGCCCTGAACAGCAATAATGAAAGCATCACAAGTGTGCTTCTGACAGGAGCTGCTGGAACAGATGTTATTTTACAAGTTCCAACAAAAAGAAAGCACTTTTGAGGATATCAAATAAACAAAATTATAATATAATCCCCGGTCATAAAACCTGATTCTTACCCATTTGACTTCAGTAGGATGCCATTCAATATTAAATTCCAAACCCACTCTTCAAAACACTGCTTTCCTATCAATCCAAAATAAAACATGCTGCTTAGCCTAAATATGGATGTGTGTGTATGTGTGTGTGTATACAATATGTCAGTGCTGATCCGTGTGGAGAATGTGGGTAAACACAGAATGGCATACATGTGTAAATATGACCATAAAAGCATATTTCTGCATCTGTACAAACATGTTATCTAAGCTGCCAATATTTTGACGAGTGATCTATTTACATTCTCAACAATTTATTATTCTTTACAAGTGTCTATATAATGACTATATCCAAGCTTGCAGCCATGTGAGGCATAATGCTCATTATGTCCAGACAATTATTTGCTGATGGGAGAAAATAAAAATTGAGAAAGCAATTAGCCATATATTTATGCCATAGTGGATAGTTGCTCTTGTTGGATTAGTATGAGTGGGAGGCACCAGAGGGAGATGAGAAACAAATGAATATCAAGTACAGACATGAAAATAAAAAATAGATAGAACAGTTATGAATGTGTACATTTACTAACATTTAGCTTTCTGTCAAGGTGCCAGTAACGTCATTAAGAATGCCCTTTTAAGGAGCTGGAGTGTCAAAGTGAATTTGTTGTTAGATGATAGATGAAGTGAGTGATCTGCTACAGCACACTGATTCCACTTTTCTATCAGTTACCAAAAATTGCTTGTCATGTACTTTAAATACAAAGTCTTGCGATTAGAAGAACAGCAAAACCACCTTAGTCGAGTCCAGCTGAGCTGGAGTTTGTCAAGGTTGAGATTTAAAAAAAAAAAAAAGTTCTTTACAGACCCAAAACAGGCGCTCAGGTTTCTTTCCAAATGACCAGCAGAGATGTGGATCCACATCTGCTCATCTCCATGCTGAACTTTTAAATATCCGCCTAATAAAGTTGGCTGCGCTGAAGTGAGAAGCAGCTGGAGGGGCCCATTCGGCACTCCTGCTGCTCAGTCACGTTGTGTTCAGATTGCCAAAAAAAAAAAAGTTGTCTGATCACAAACTGAATGTCTTCTTTAGAAGAAAGCTTTTGTTATCTCCCAGCTCCAACCTGAGCTGCTTTCTGTCCAAACAGATAAGAGCAGATCAAACCAGCCACCTGACATCAACACAGGACTGTCAGGCCAACAGGGTTTATACAGCCAATCCAAACTACAGGTACAGAAAACACATGGGAGACCTATGAAGGAACCATTTTAGTGGATTAATACTGAAAAGCACTGAGGTAAAATATCAAATAGAAATAAAGTAGTCATTTCCTCATAATCCTATTTAGGTACACTATATCCTGCCACGTAAAACTGCTACTGGCAATGTTTCCATGTTCTCTCATGTGAGACTTTACACAGCGGAAGAGGAACACGGCAAAGAGAACGTATTGTAATCCTTTCAGCATTTTCTCCAAAATGTATCTCAAATGATATCGTCTGTAGATATATTAAGACAGTTTTCTTCTTCGACAATATCCTGGTGCTGTAAAACAGGACGGTGTGAAAACCTTACAGCTTTAATGATCGCGGCTTCAGTCGCTGGGAAATCTTATGTTGTCCTTCATTTGGACATGGCAGACACGTCTGCACCTCCGAGCCTCAGGCGTAAACTGTTCAACTGAAAAAGTTTGTTCACAGTTAAGTGAACCCACTGTTGGCTGTTTTCAGTTTCAAAGCGAGACGTTTTGAAAAGCCTGGACGGAGGATTTAACCAAGAGTTTCATTATGATCCAAGCGGCTGTGAGTCATGCAACCTTGTCTATGAGAAGAATGAATGGGATTTTCACTTCCTGCAAAAGCACAGTTACACTAAATGTACCAGGCCCATTCATCAGATGAAAGGCACCATACAGTAGGAACAACAGCTGAGTTTCTCATCGCATCGTTGCACTTCAGCCTTGCCTCTTTTTTCTGTACGTCAGGAAATCTTGTGTTATCACTCACTTGTTGTATTATTTCACTCACGTGGATCTTTACGCCTCCATTTTCCTTTTTCCTACATCATACGTTACCACAGACAGACATCTGTTTCTGGGTTTCCTCCAACAATGACTTCATTATTTCTCCTCTAATCAACCTGATTGTTTTTCTTCTGCCCTGGAGCTAAACCAAAGTGACAGATTCAGATCCTGTAACATACTGTGCTTCCCTAAATATCCTCTTCAGTTACAGGTTCGAAAAGTGCAAACTACTCCGAGCTAAACTAAAAGCAGGATTTTAACCTTGGTGCCCAAATTAAGTTTTTAATCTGCACTGGGGAATTTCTCAACTTTTTAGCCCCCCGATGCCAAACCTAAATTACTCTGTGCAAATTATTTGGCAGGTACTGAGGCGTGTTATTACATTACTGGACAAAGACAATCTGGAATCATGTATTAATTCATTGGCCAATTAAAAAAAAATAAAAAATTTATAGCCAAATGCAATCCACCAAACATTACGGTTCAAGAAATTTATTTTTGAATTTGTCCAGAGCATGAATGAGGTATTGGTCCTATAAGTGTGAGCACTTTTTTGCTGCTTGCTTCACAGGAGCCTGCGGTATGCTCAGATACAGCTTCCACTTTTACAGTAAAAACACTGGGGTGTCTTATATAATGCTGAGTGAGCTGCCAGGTGAATTAGAGAGTGGCACTTGACGGGCAAAATGTTTATAGACGGAGGAGCGGCGCTTCAGACAGAAAACCCCCATGTTGGTCCACGGAGGGAGAGAGAGAGCTCGGCTCGCTGCTTGGTTCTCATCAGCAGATCTGGATAGCTGCCACGGTCAGGCTGGGTCACAGCTCAGAGGGAGCTTACTTTAATCAAGGCCACACTTCTTTCCCCAACCTCCTCTCAAGTGCTCAGCGTGGATTGTTGTGCGCATGAAAGAGAATGGGCGGTGACAAACGGCTTCACTGTGGCAGAAAATGGTGTTGTGCTAGCGCGCCACAGAAAAAGCAGATTGATTAGATAGCCACAACAATGGCTGATATTGACATCTCCTAACTGAGCTGAGGACAGGAGAGCAGGATTTCAGGCCACTAGCACAGGTCTTCAATTAAACTGGTGTCAAGGATCAGCTCTGTCCAGAGTTTTACAAATTACGTAATCAAAGACGAGCTACATCCTTAAAGGGCTCATTAACTGTAATATTTTTCAATTAAGCAATGAAGAAAACCAAGATTAAAAGATTCTAGAAGATTTATTTGATCAAATTGGACCACAGCTGTTAATTTTTTTTTTTTTTTTAAGTAACATACAAACACGATTTTTCTATTTCTGACAGAACAGAACAGAAACAGAAACTTTGTCGTCTTAAACTGTACAGATTGACTGAGGATATGAGAAAGAAGCTATGGTGAAGGGCTTGGCATGTCGTTATGACTGTGTTGTCACTGCTATCCGATGCCAACACCTCTCTCCTGCACCAAAGTCAAGACGCACTGCATTCACCGCTCTCAGCTCCCTACAGCTCCACTTCCTGTCAGGTGGGGCACATTATGTCATACATAAGCATTTCAGATAACTCTCAGGTTAGTTACATCGCTCAATATGAACGTAATTTCCAGAAATGACCAGCTGCAGTTCATGTCTCATACGTTTGATTAAAAAAAACCAGCAAAAAAAAGTTATTCACATCGTTTGACAAACTCTTCTAACGGCTGGACTCATGAGGTAAAACTTAAAGGCAATAACAACACATCACAACCATACTTGCAGTGATCTTGCATTGGGGTATTCCAAACAGTTTGTTTCCTTTTATTTACAGGTTTTAAAAAATCCATACTTCTCCCCGATGTGTCCAAGATGAGTGGCTGTCAAGGGCAGCATGAAACCAGTGGACTATGGTCCAGAAGCTGAAACATCACTTAAAGTTGCAAAAGAAACCTGACATGGAATTGCAGTGTGTGATGTGAAAAGTGAAGCAGCCTTAAAAACGATGCGGGTTCCACAATTTGTGTCGTGCCTTTTCAACTTTCTTTTGCTTTATTTTCAGGGCTTTTTCCATTCAGGGTCACGCTCGCCAATGAAAGCTAAATTTTTGAAAAGAAAAAAGCTTTAAAGACTCCCTGCCCGGTAGCACACACTGAGGATTTGACAACTGGCTGGTTAACACAGTTGTGTACTTAACGGCACAAAGTGAATACTCATGTCTTCCTGCGTGTGCTGGATTTCTCACTCACCATATAAACTTTATAAGGTAATAATATGTCAGCGTTGTGTTTACAGCTTGTTGTACTGCCCCTGTGGTGTAAGGGGCCATAAAAACAATCAATATAAAACGAAGAATGATGGAAAAGAAAAAATAACTTGTTTCATTTATATCGGAAATCAGTGAGGTCATAAAGCTTTATGCTTCTTTACCCTGAAGAATCATAGCTGTCCTCACTAATAATAAAGACTAACTTATGTTTGTCATTAAGCAACTTGGCTTTCTTCACTTTAATGCCAAACGTCCTAAAAGTGGGATAAACTGGAAGCAGCAGATTTCTCACAATGAGCAGGACTTTTCTGTTTTTCTTCTCCTCCTCTGTCTGATTCTGTCAGTGTGTCTGCTCCCCAGGGCTCATCAGTACATCTGGGGCCCACGATGATGGCCCACAAGTACAGAAAGAGCCCTCAGCAAATTTACAAACACACCGCAAACCTCATCCTTCATGCTATCACAACACAAATCTCTCTCACGCACACAAAACCGGCACCTGAAATGACACCTTCATTCTGTGAAATATTAAATGATTTACACTTTACATAGTTCATCAGCTCATTTTCAGCCAGGAAGTGAATGTCATCCAACTTCATATCCTGTATTGTGACTGCAGAAAACAAATGAAGGCATCTGATACTAGCTAATGAAATGTCAGGGCCAAATTTAAGCCAATGTAGGTGGTTTTTAACCATGAATAATTAACAGCTGGGGTGACAGAGTGTGATAACAGACCCGTAGAGGTGAGTGCTTTATGTGTAGTAAACTCGTGGGAAGAAAATGAGATGGGCCTGTACCACGGTGACTCACAGTGACATCCTGCTGAATTTTAATTTTTCAGGAGAGAGCAATTTAACACATCTCGTCTTGTTCTGGGAATCCTGCTGATTAAAAGTGGCGCGGTGGCAAACATCGGCATCCAGAGACCGACTGTAAAAAACAACACATTCACAGACCACATCCGAGACGCACACTCCAGTCAATCGTCAGCCTGCGCCAGTTAAAACTTAAAATTAAAAAGTCAATTGAATATGCCAAAAACTCAGGTGAGCATTTGCTTCATTTGTCTGTTGTGTTCGAGATCTGCGAGTTCTGTGAGTTTTGAACTAAAGTTAAGGCCAAACAAGACATCAACGAGGCAAGCCCAACTATAATGTAAATCATCTAGGATCCAGGAAGAGCTTCTTTAGTCACACACCATCACTCCATAGAACAGTCTCCCAAATACTCCAACCGTGTCCTGCAGTGTGCAATAAATCAGCTGCATACACGGGGGCGAAAGGGCAATGGCACCAAACCTAAACAATGAGCTCATTGCCATTAAAATGTACCTTTGTGCTGATTGAGCAGCAGGGTCGGCTGATAAATTCACACCTTTCATATCAAACCACAGCCATTTCTCCCATTGTTTAGATAGAAACACTCACTGGTACAGCTTTAAATCAACTCACAGGGAGACGCGTGCATCTCCAGACTACCAGCTGAGCGTGTTTCCTGTATGCTGCAGGAAAACACAGTGGGAAATCCTCCAAACACCTTCAAAAGACAGACTAATGGAACCATGTCAAGTGGATCAGCACCTCTAAGCAGGGGGAGACCCACTTAGTCAGTGCAGGGGAAATACTCTACATACCATACAGTCGCTTCCTGTGTGGGTATTTGAAAATGATGATGGGTGCTTTGGTCCATGAACAAAATTGTTCTGAATTGATAAAAGCACAGAGACACCCTCTAAATTTCATGCTCTAATTTCAACACCAATCAAAAGCTAAAAGTTGCACCTTACTGAGCTCCCACTTTTTTTTATGGCCTAACAACATATTATTGTTTCTCCTGCTTTGCTGTATGCTTAATGAAATTTTCAGGCATTTTCAGTGGCTCAGCATCTGATTGAAGATACTAATGTCGTGATAATACAGCAAAACAAAGAACAGATTAACAAAGAGTGATTACAATGGTTAGCTTCAGCCCACAAACAACTGGAAAGGACAGTTTTTGCTGAGCGGACAAACCATCTGGTGCCACCTCCTTTCAGCTATCTGACTGGCACGCACAGACAGACACACAAATAACTGATAGACCATTGAATTTGTCTAAATTTCTGTTCATTAGCGAGTTCTGTTTCCAACAGTGTGGTTCTATGTAATAATCCAATTGGGGGTGTTTTGGTGGACTTTTCTCATCCTGCTTTGCAACACACACGCACGCACAGACCATTTTCTGCAGAGAGCACTCAACATTCAGCCAAAAATTCACTTATGCAGGGTGCAATTGTTCTGACATTTCAAGGCTTAAATTTAAGTTTCTTCTGTCCAACAGCAAAGAGGAGGAGGAAGACAAGGCCTCTGCAGCCAAAATGCAATAACGCAGACAAAGCACTTCATAGACTTAAATTTAGGGAGCACTAAGAAGCACATGAAAACAAATGAAACACTGTTTCACTGTTATTTCTGCTCGTAGCAAGAGCTGAAGTTTGAGGTTGATGTCTGGCTTTTTGCAGAGGATGAAGCATTAGTAAGTGGTTCTGAGAACACCAAGTGTACGTCCAGTGTGTGTTTTTATTAAAGAACAAAAGCTCTTTTTGGGAGACACACTGACCGTCTCTCTTCTTCTCCACGAGGAGTGCGTCAGCACTTAGCCTCATCCCCTCCAAACAGCAGCAGCAGGATTAGACAGCAGTGTTGCCGTGCAAGGCTGCAGCCAGAGCTGCCCCCTTTAATAGCTGTTGTGAGATTAAAAGAAGTAGACAGGAACGAGACAGCTCATAAAGACACAGCCTTATCTAAGCCACACAAGCAAGGAGAGGCCAGGAGAGGAGCAGAGCTAGAAGGGGGCTGAGGGGGAGAACCAAAGCGCAGGGATACCCCCATAAACCTGGAGCATAACTCTGGCTGACAGGAGCCGCTGATGCCAGTGCAGGTCAGGATTATAGAGATCACGCTTCCCCCTCTGCCACTGTTCAGGCCATATATCAGCAGCTCTATTAGGTGAGCAAAGGTCGCACAGTCCAAAAAAAATTCAACTTCTTTACACAACTAAAACTTACTTTGGCACTTAGACTGGCAAGTTCTGGGCACAATTCAGTGTAAGAAATTTTGAAGGAGGTTCCTGGTAAAGTAGTTCAGCGCATGGTGGGAACACGTGTAAAAATCTGTTGAGCCTGTTTCCAATAAAAATCTAATCACTGCAAGAAGTTTCTACACATGTGGGCCTGCATCTGTATCTGACGGCAAAGACAAACGAGGCCGGAGGATGAAGAAGGAAACCAGATTTTTGACAAGGCATAAAACACGTTAAATGTTTCCATTGGAAGTGGACTGAACTATTCCAAGTGCACCGACAGTCTCATTCTTCGTAGTACTGAGTACAACTCTTACATGCAGAATCTGTAATGATTTCCCCACCTGATGAAAATCAGGCAAAACTGATTGATATTGTGATGTATGTATTTCTTTAATGTGACCTAATGTCTTCAGTGTGATCACTTGTGTTTTTGTTGTCTGGTTATGTGAAGCATGAACCTTTCCAATGGAGTACAGCAAAAAAAAAAAAAAAAAAAAAGAAAAGAAAAGAAAGAAAGAAAGCCTGAAACAGCATGAAGTGTTGCATCTTTGGCAGACACTCTGACCAAAACTGCTCACCACATTTCTCAGTCCTGAAAGCAGAAACCTCCTTATTTTTCTCCTCTAGATTCTGGCTTGTTATTTCTGCTCTAATTGCATCACTGATCAAATACTGGTGGAGATGTTTTTGTCAGAACACTGCACAGTTTGACTCAAATTACAGCCTACGCCAGGGCACATGGTGACAACGACAGCTTTGATAGATTAATTGAATTAGACTGAAGATCATTTTAGTGTGGTGTCTATCAGTTCTCTGCTAAACTGATGTGCAGCCTTGAAAATGTTTGGCTCCCTTTCTTCTTGGTAAAACTTTTTCTATCCTACATGTGAAGAGTGAAAAATGTTGTAGAGGCTGCGGGCGATTTAGAGATAATATTTTCTGAAACCAGAGTTGTGTTGGTACTGTGAGATCAATGTACGTTTTCCTCGGGGCAGTGTCCACTCCAACTGGATGGGCGCAATGATTTTTGCCATCACAACCTACATGCAATCGATAATCACTCCTGCTTCGCTCATCGCTGTTGCAGTGGTGGAGATTATTTTTCACTCTTGATTATCAAAGGAGCTGCAGTCACTGCCGCTGGGTCGAGCTTAGGTTAATTACAGCCTCGAAGGCGAGGTAATACTGAATAATTATGTTTGTATTCAACTTATTTACCAAAAACACGGCTTCTATTCATTTTGCAGTGCTCTGTACCGATGATGGAAGTGTTGTCGTCAACAATGATGTAGCTGTCATTTGGACAGACTGTGGGAATAATTATTCCAAAGAGCAGCAATGTAAATGTTCTGTTGAATATGTAACCAATTTATTTCCCCAACACAGGCCTGTAAGTGTTGATGCAACACAGACGCACAGAAAGGTTACACACCTAGCATGTAAACTGTTTTAGTGACACAATCATGACACAATCAACTTAACTCAGGCTGTACAGAGCTTCATGAGTACTTTGAGGCCAAAAGAAGACCTTCAGCACCAGGAATGACAAAATGGTTTGTTCCTGGAATTAAACCAGAGTTCTCTGTAAAAAAAAAAAAAAAAAGTCAAAATGCATTCACTGGTTGCAAGCTGATGCCTCTTTGTCTAAATATCAAAGAAAGCAGCTTAATTACTCAACCACGGGCTTCTGTGAAGGCTTCACCTAAACCGTAATATGAGAAATAAAACCAGGAAGTAATGCTTCAGGGATTTATAGCAGTGCAGAGGTGACAGGCAGTGACATGGAACAAAGGTCCTTGGCTGGCATTGAATCCGGTTATAATCAATGTATGATGGATGGTTGGTGACTTAAACACCAGTCCAACTTGATTTTCTTATCCTACAACTTCTTTAATGTTTTCTTCGAGCACTGAGGTCTCTGCTGATGACGTTTATGAGCCAAAGTGCAGGGAAGGCGGCGGTGGTGGTGGGGAGGTCCTCCGACTTAATAAGGCTTCCTCCAGACTGACAGATGACATTCCACACCTTCCACACGACAGGAAGTGGAATGAAGTCCCTGGATGGTAATGGACTGCATTTATATTAGCTACTTTCACCTTTTCAGTGTCTCTGTCATTCACACCGTCACAATGGCACAGTAAGTTAGCTTGATCGTCAGGACCGTGACAGGAGCAGCTGAATGTCAAACTCTTTAATTGGTTGCCCACTGTGTCCCAATGATATAACTGTATATATACAATATACACACTAAATGTAAAGGACATTTTCCACCCTTGATATTCTGTTCTTCTTCATAACAAAACCTGTTAGTGTATTCAAGGGTCAGAGGTCTCGATCAACACAACACCTAGGCTGCTGAAGTAGGACTGAACAATTAACCAATATGGCCAAGAGCAACATCACAGGATCTATATTTCAATAAAGGTAAAATGTACCACTATATTGTTGTGCATTGCTAGCAATTGAAGTGTTGTGGTGCTGCAGAGATGTGCTAGCCTTCAGATCCAGAAGGGAAAATTGAAATCCTATCACATGTTGCAATACTTGCTGATGATTGCTACTTTAAAAGGTGACATGTTGGGTTGACTTCACCTCTGAAATTTTAATAACTCATTCAGTGATATACCTAAGGTGATGACACACCATGCCCTCAAATAAACCAAGGTCAAGTGAAAACAGCTCAGGGGCATAGCTAAGGAATGTATGATTGCCTTTTTTTTTTTTTTTTTTAAAAAGGCCATTGTTCTCTGTCATTTCTAAAGGGACGCTGGCCGCCTCCCCTCTCACCAGCCCTCCTCAGATCAATATGAGTGCTCAAAGGGCAAGAAAAATCTTCAGAGCAAATTCAGATCTCTTTGCAAAGCCCCAATTCACCTGGCTTTGGCCACTGCCTCCCTCTGAGGAGTTGTTGCTGCTCCCTCAATCCACGAGTCAAGCTACAATGACTGCCTGATCGCTGCAATGCGAGACCCCTGTGAGTCACAGCTGACTCAATTTATCCCCCTTCAGGAGAGCCAGTGAAGCCAACACGGGCAGCGATTCCTGATTAATACCTCTGCTGGATACGCCACAGCTGTCTAATTTACTGCCACAGAAGAAGAGTGATCCTTCGTCCCTCTAAAGAAACGTATCACTGATGTTGAACCGTTTCACACACAGAGCGGCTAGTAGGAAATGAACTGCTTTCTTTCTCCTTTAACTTGATTGTTTCTCCATTTTCTCTTTTATTTCCCCCTGATGTGAGTGTTGGTCTGTGTGTGTGTGTGAAACAGTTTCAGACAATCTCCAGAGAAGGGAAAGCAATGGGAGGGGGGGGGGGGGGGCTGCGACAAATTCTGATTCAGCCCCTGCAGCAGCGAATCCCTCCAATCGATCTTTTATCCTCTACTGCCTTATCTGTTGGATCACTTGTCTGAAGAATAAAAAAGCTGCCTTAGCAACGGAAGGTAATTAAGAAATTGGACAAGGAAGGAGGGAAGGTTTATGTCATGGAGGAGGAGGGAGGGGTCTTGTTAGGGCATTGGAAGAGTGTTTTTTGTATAAACTCTGGCTCTGTAAATCTGAAGGATGGATCTTTTTAATCTGTCAGTGGAGCACTACATTTCTTTACTCATCTGCTGCCATGAAACGTCATCACAGAAGCAATTTACTGTGAAATACGGCTTTAATATTTAAAATTTTTCTGCAATTCTTTCTGAAACTGTTGTGAGTCACAAATGGTTTACAATTTTCTGGCGAAAACCTTGTGACCAGAATTACGCATCCTCTAAAAAAAAAAACTACTCTGGTTACCATGACTACAGTTTAAGGTCGCGCACGCTCAGGGTTTGTGGGTTATATTTTGCAGTATGGAGACATGAAAGGCAATTTATGAGCAAAGCTCCTAATTAGAATCTGTTTGCTGGAGGTTCTTGGAGGATCCAGGGCCACCCTACGCTGTGAACTGCTACACGGACTGCAGTGTTCGACTTCACTCAACATGGGCACATAAACCTGAGCCACTGGCCAACTGCAGACTTTGATGGAGCAGATATTTGAGAAACCAATGGTGGAATTAGTCCACATACATGTTATCCAAGCAGACTGTGATGAATTCCTCTTTGGATCCAGTAATCTACTAGTCTCTCGTAAAAAGTGGCCATTTGATGAAGTGCAGTTTTTGGCAGTGGTTGGAACCAACTTTAATCACTAAATGGCCAACAACTATACAACACCACCCATTTCTCAAGTGAGTTTCAATGCAGCCATAAAGATATGTGCATGCAGCTGAGTGCAGGATGAAGCAGGATCCAGGACAAGTGACACTAAAATAATGAGCCAAGCTTGATGTACTTCACGCCCTCACTATTCAGGCTCTCAGTGTGCCGTCTTGACTAGAGCTGAAACTTCCTAAAACCAAGATAAATGGACAAATGGAAGTGGACGCTACATAAACACAGCAGAGGATGTGACCTGCGTGTCCTCACTGGTAGTTTCAGCCTGAAGATACATCACTGCACGACTATCGACAAAATGACACTTCATTGAGGAAAAACTCTGGAGACATGTCAGGAAGCTTTACGTCTAAAAAGAAGTGGGACTTTTTGTCCTTTCACAAATTTCAACCCTGCAAAGTTTGCAAAGCAGAGACTGGTTCTGATATCAGCCCGTCACCCCCGCACGTTGTTTTTATGCAACAACATATACACGCCTCTTAATGCTTTTTTCCCCTGACACTTAGGAGAAGGAGGCCGAGACAGTAGATTGTCCAGCCGTGACCTCTCAGCTCGGCCCGCCTCGCCCGGCTGATGTGACGAAGGCTGACAGCTCGGCCCAGCGCAGAGCCACAGCAAGGCCACAGGGGCATTCTGGGAAGACACCAGCTTCTTTGTGAGTGCTTAAAGTCAGGGAACATGCTGAGAGTATGAGCAGAGCTGCTTACTGTTTGAATTCTTTAGATTTCCTTAACCCTATGTGACCCACGTCCCACATTAAGTCTCTGTTTTCTCATGCCTTTGTGTTTTCCCTTCATTTTTGTTGTTGCTGTTTTTGGTTTATGTCAGCGACACAACCTCAGATTAAAAAAAATGTAATAAGGTTGTACAACAAATAATTGGTGGTGCAATTGTGCTCTAAAGTCGAAATGATTTTGGAAAATATTAATGCTTCCGTGGGTTTCAATTGGTTAACCTTGTCTTTGATGCTATTTATGGTTGACATTTTGTCATTCAGCAATGATTCTGCAATTATGTTTCACCATCAATGGTGGAGACCTGTGGGTTCATATTGCCTTGTGTGTGCGGAAGTGTGCGGAAAATGTGAGGCTTGTACAGTAATCCGCTGCTTTGTATCAGTCGCCACCTTCCTAACACCATGTCAAATGAAATGAGAGATGGAGGCAGAAAGGCACATTCAGAATACCAATAACTTTTTTAATAACTAAAATGCTATTATCCCTTAACAGCATGTCAGACGCCGCAATTCCCCCCCCCCGAGTAATTGAAAAACAATCTTGTGTAATATATTTGTTGACATGGTATTTATCTTTCTGGTGGCCTTCAGAGAACACCATTTCCCATAAGTCTTCAATCTCTGAGGGTTCGACGAAGGGTGGGGTTTGTGATTATTAAAACGACTGAACCATGTAGAGGCTTTCAGATGTTAGAGATTAAGAGCTGAAGCTAAAAAATGGAAAAAAACTCGATGAAGTGCCCAAGTCGCTGAGAGGGAAACCTTCAAACAGCCCTCAGTCTGCTGGGCTGTTGCATTATAGCAGCTCAACCAGGGTTTTAACAGTAAAACCCCCCAGGACTGAAACCGTACAACTTTAAACCCCGGGTATCTAAGTCACTGAGGGCTGACTCAACACAGCCACTTGGATATATTACACAGCCTATAAGGACAGAACATCGGAAAATATAATTCCCCTGGAAAGAAAAAGAATTAAATGTTGCATGTCAAGCCTAATGAATGCTTTCTCCTCGGCTCAGAGAGCTACAGGGGCCGATATATATGACTACACACATTTCCTAAACTTTTTATCCACTTCTCGCATGTTTCACTTCAAACTGCCTCCATGACTTTGACCACTGACCCTCAAAAGGCCGCCATCCAACAACGTTCATCTGATTAAGTTAGCTTGTTCTGCAGCCAAAAAAAGCCTGAATAACCTCTCCGTGAAGCCCTGGTGGTCTACCGATGTCCTTCATGGGAAAACATGACAGCAAACACGTACGATGGGGTCAGCGGTTTACGCATCTGCACTGTAGCAGCTCTAAATAATTCACAAAGCAGGTTTCAGAGATGCTTCGGAAATACTCTGCAGAAAAGCTCCCTCTGTTGAGCCCTGACACGTTATGTAACCTTTGTTTACAAGTGCAGGGCATATTGTTGGAGTGTGTGGAGCTGCAGCACAAGGAAGGAAAGCACAGGTAACCCTTGAGGTAAAATTTAGGTCAACAGGTAAGGGGATAACAAAAGACTAAATCAAGCTCTGCAGCAATTAGTGACTGAAACAGCCGGCGCATCACCATGAGGATTTATTTTAAATTGGCTGTCGGGGAAATCTACATTAATATTAGATAAAGAGCACAGCACATTGTGCTGAATGAAAGTATACCTGCTCCCAACAGGTATTATGTTTTCTTCATTGTATCATTTATAGGAGTTGCTTCTCTGTTGCTCTGACATTCATTTATTCAAGAGTCTCTTTAAAAGCAACCGCAACACCAGCCAACATCCATCCAGTTAAATCATATTCAGGCTAAATGGAATTGCGGGGCTGGTTGAATCTTCTGACTAGAACTCGGCCTCAGACTAACTGACCCCAGTCAGACACACTCCATTAGCTAATTATGTCCCTTTAAATGACAAATGCAGAAGTCATGGGGCAGCACCCACATGAATACTAAAAGGATTTTACCATGTGGTTGTAAGCAGGGACTTTAATGACCTAAAGAGAGAGGAGGAGGAGGAGGGAGAGGAAGGAAAGAGGAAACACTCCCTGCTGCACCAGTGAAATCACCATCTAGCTGTGCTATTCAAATGTGATTAGGCCAGACGAGTTTAGAGTAAATCAAAAGAGCGGTGGGAAGAGGGAGTGAGCTGGACTAAACTCAATTGTCTAATGTCGCCTCACATCAGGGGGAAACACTAACCCTTTTCCTGTGTCTCTGGGGGGGAATAATAAATTGCTTGTGCTGCAATAAACGGCGCTGTACAGGAGTTGGGGCTTCTCAGACATTTCTCCAGCTGGCTGAGGTCACTGGTTGAAACACCATTAGAGCTCGGATACAGGTGGTGATACACCTGGGATACAGGTGTTAACGGTACGTGAGAAACGTCACTTTGCCACAAGAAATTTGTCTTTAAACGAATCTTCAGTTCCTCAAGCTGACAGTTATATCACATATGCTGTGTAAAAATCTCCGTAGTTTTAATAAGGTGAATACTTGTTATAATGAAACCTGAGGTGGTGGGTGGAGGTGAGCAGTCTGAAATTGTTAGTTTATTTATGGTGGCAGAAGCTCCAGGGGCCCTTTCAGATTGCAGAAAAATGATTTCTCACCTCCTACGGCTCATCGCACTTCAATGTATGGAGAACCAACTTCTTCCATTTTCTTTACATGTCTCCACTTGTACTGATGTGAAGGTGAGACACAGATTGCCTGAACACTGACCCAAGTCTTTTGTATGATTTGTAATATTACTTTTTTAAATGAATATAAATAATATAATAGTTCCTTTTTTTAATTCTCTCACATTGAGCTATGTGGGCCATTATTAACCCCGTCTTCTTCGTCCTCATCCTCAGCAGTGAACGTTTGCTCTGTACTTTAAAGTGGCATCCAGCCTGAAGATGACACATCTAGAATCTGGTGTGTCAGCGAAAACAGCTGAAGTGAACTTATCTATTCTGAGATACCTTAATGGAATACCTGGATATTTTTGGAAAATACCTTATTTGCCTTCCTGCCAAGACTTAGATGAGAAGATTGAACCAAATTGAGAATCCAGTTTACGGATTGCGTTCTGGAAAGCGTCTCATTAGCCTGTTTATCTATTTTAATCCTTTCACATTTACTGCACAACAACTTAAAGCAAAAGGTTTTCTTTGCACTGAAAAGTCAAACATGAGTGAGACTGAAATTTTGCTCTGAGGTCGTCCATTAATCTTAAGTAATTACACAATGTAAAGGATATTCAATGACACCAATGGCATTTAAAATGGTTCAGTATGAACTTTCCTTTCACCAGTTCTTTCTGCCTCAGGAACATTTTCTGAGGAAATTTTACAGGATTCACTTAGTTGTGTTCCATTAGTCAGTTCTGGTTAGTACTGAGTTCGGACCGATATCATTTATTGTTTCATTTTATTATCTAAAGACATAGTAAGTGTCATGGGGGTGACATTTCTAAATAAACTATGGTGTATAATCCTGCTCACAGCAGTGGCATCAAAATAAAACACCACTTGAAAACACCGTGGGGAAAGTTTTCTAGTGCCACGATTGTTTTGTTTTAGTTTTAATGTGATCATAAACATTTTACAGCATAAAGACTTAGTTCAAGGTTGTGAATTTGCATCTTTTCCTTTCATCTGAGTGAAGAGCAAACATTGGCGGAGTGGTAATTACACTGTGATAGAGAGCCTCTTAGAATGATGAATGGCCCTGATGCATTCATCATGTTAATTTCAGTTGTGTGATGCGTGTGTGATGACAGCCAAAGCCAAGAACTAAGATTTACTTCCTCACCCATCTGACAGTGGCAGGTAAACTGAGAAATCTACAATCCAAACTTCATCAGTCTGCCTTTCAAGATGTTGTTTCTTCAGAAGAAATGTGAAACAACCACTACAGCCATTACTGACTTTAAGATCAGTTACAAAAGTAATTATTACTATCTTTATCATTTTTGTTTGTTTGTTTGTTTTTTTCCATGTGCATCCCTTGTGTGATCGCACAAGGGTCAGATAATCATTCCAATATGACCTTAACCATTCAGAGCACAGAACGTTGTGATCTCAGCCAGACACTATTTCTGAAAAATAGACTCCCATGCAGCTAGTCACTGACCTCCATTTTATTTTCTCACCAAAGCCTATTTTTTTTGCCGGTATTTGGCACCTGGTGGGCAACAATTTCCAACTGTGGCTAAAGCATCAAAGCGCCACATCCCTACTGGAAGACTCATTGAAGGAAAAGCATAAAACACTGCAACAACGGTTTCCACATCATCTAAAGGGTACCAACATCAAGCTGACAGAGCTGGAGAATGAATGTTTGAAATAAATGCTGCAAAATAACAAAACACACTGTGCTGTTTGTCCTTATGAGGGAGGATATAAATGGGTTGAACTACATGTTATTATTTCACTATTTCCTAATGTTTCCATCTAAAGTACCTGAAACAAACTAAGAAACGCACTTTTAGTTCTTTGGCTCTATTGAAACACAAATGTAATACTCACTGGCACAGTCCGGTCTGACATTAATATGCACAAGCCAAGACTCTCTGGCTAACTATAGCAACTCATACAATGTGCTTATGAATTCAAATACATGTACACTAAAGAGCTCTTCTGGTTTCTTGCCATCAATCTGTTATTTTTGCAGCTAAAATTATGAAAACAGCTGTAGTTGCTTGGTTAATTCAACTAATATCAGCTTCAAGCGCATGATGAAAGCTGTTCCATGTTTAAAGTTGACTCTGACTAAATAAATGTTATTATGCTAAAATGCTCAGGAAGCAGCAGATTGCGCTAAAATTAAATGTGCTAAATTCTAAAGAAAAGAAGGAAGGAGAAATATTAGGATGAGGACCAAGCAGTGTGCATGGTGTAACACGATATAGATAAACCAGTGAATATAGTGCATAGTTGTTTGTTTAGATACTGATAGTAACAGCATCCAGGATCGGCTTCCACAAGGTGGATGAGTGATCAGGGCACCAGCAGCTGGCAGCCCGTACGCCGAACATGGTATCATAAATGCTTGACCTGCACAACACCCCGAGCCCTTCACAGTTTGACAAGTCTGCAGTGAAATGTACAGCCAGCTGTGCCCAACTAATGCCATCATTTTCTCAAAATGCTTTCGCCTGATTGCAGAGCAGCTTCGAATCTCTGTGATTTGCAGAGCACAGGTGGTCGGAGTTTTTGATAAGAGTAGTTCATGGGGTGAGGGCAGCTGCACGTTCAGAGCTATCCTGGAGATATCTGGTTGTGCATCTGGACTGAAAATGCCTTTTAACATGTACTACACAAAGACTGACAAGGCCACGAGACAGATGAAGACAAACTGTGACATATGACGCACACTTAAAGATGATAATGTGTGAGATATAAAGAATCAAGTTTGAGAGGATGCTGTACAGCAGGAATGAAAGCAGCAGGGCGGCACTCAAGTATTAGTTTAAAATAACAAACTGGAGAGCACAACAGTCCAAAAAACAAAGTCCAACTAGCAGCAGAAATTGCCCAGTAATGAGCTATCACAGGCTCTTGAAACTGTTAAGAAGAAAAAAAAAAAACATAATAAAAGAAATAATCAGCCACAGCCTAGTAATGAGATGTCGCACACGGCATACTGTTAAAAATGGAGACAACAAGAGAAAAGGGGGTTCTCTCTCCTTCCTCTAATCTGTTACGCAACATACCAACAAAATAACATGTTTGCTTTTTATGCTGCCAACTTCAGAGAAATGAACTGAGGCCAGCACATCCATTGGCTGTAAGACAGTTGGAAAATGTACAGATTCCAATTTCACAACTTGTTAGGCCCCAGTAAATTGTTTTCATGCTTGGCAAGTGGCCTGAACTATTACACTGCAAGGGAAGTGAGATGACACACCAAGCTTTATGTTGGAGAAACGCAAAAAAGAGGCTTACCTGCAGTGGACAGCCAGGAGATCAGGTCCAGTGCCATGGAAAGGGGGAAAGAGAATTACGTTAGCTTGGATTACCTTTTTAAATACAGCTGGGTTTACACTCACAATTCACATCACAAATCCAATCCCAAATCTTTTCTGCTGATCCAGAAGAAACAGCGTGAACATGGCTTCCTACTCAAGATGTAACCCTGGGCGTTAGCTTGTGTTTGGCAGGTGCATCACTCTAAGGCAATCAGCTGAATCGGCTCAGTGGCTGGCACATAAATGGCCTGCAGATAATTATCTATTCGATGATACCATAAGCATTAGGGTCTGATGGATGCCTTGGTTTCCTATTTAACACCCCCTGAGGAAACTATTACTGTTCATAATCAGGACACAGAAACGCCCCAACCATGTCAATGAATTATTCCACTTGTCTCATTTCAGCGGTAATGATATTTAAAGAACGGCAAACATTGAAGAGAATTTCAAGTGATTTCAGATCTTTCAAGCAGTCCATTTCCAGCTCTGTACTGAATACTGTACTGAACTCCTGCAGAATGGTGGCCACTGTGGCCATAAGTGGTAAATACAACAAACTGAAACACTTCACTTTACTTCCCATGATTCTCTGGGGTCGACTGGAGCGTGGAAGTGCACAGTTAAAGAAACTTTATATTTTTTAGAGGCTTTCAGGCACCTGGAGCCTCAATAGGGACTCACATCTAAACTGATCCAGCCCTTACTCTACACATGGCATAAAATGGCATTTGAGAATGAATTTTATATAAATTAGATTTTCATTCTTTCTGAAAATACCTCCACCTGTAATCCAGGCACCTTTAAACAAGGCAGCATTAGGTCAACTCCACTAAGAGCCCAGATTACACTTCACTTAATAATAAGTGTAGCATTGGAGATCTTCGTTGACCTTGACATATTCCAAGCAGCTGAGGCGTGGTATACTATGTAATGCACTGGCTTGTGGCAAAAATGGATTTCCTGGCAGCCCTTTAAATGTCCAAGTTTGTATGTAGGACTATATGGGAAAGGCAGTACAGAGGGCAATCATCCCTCCATCAACTCCACCGCCTTACATAACTCACCACCCACAGAAATAAAAGAAAGCCCATCTGTCAATCAAATGGTCAGATGATGTGGGGGAGTGGAGCAGAGAATGTGCTACAGAGACAGACGCGCTGCTGAGGTTCATTAACACTCCATTAGTCTGAAGAATAAAAGAAACAAGAAACACAAAACAAACTGAATAACACCTCAGAAAAACACCTGACCTTTCAAGTAACCATAGTCACAAGTGAAATGTTACTGCACAAGTGGAATGAATTCTGACAATAACTGATTTACTTCTCTTATTCTTTAAAAAGGCCAAGCAACCTCACAATTATTTCATGTGGTTAAGAAACAAACCTCGAAAATCATTCAGACGTTTCAAACAGCACCTGAAGAGCTGCAGCGATAATAAACCACGGCTCATCAACACAGATGAGCAGAAGTGACCTTGATTCAAACTTCTGACACGCTCATCAGAAACTGCTCAGTAAGCTTGATGAGGAGGATGTTCATGCATATCTTAAAACATATTGAAGGAAAACTGACACAAAGGCCACATCCACACGATTGGAATTTTAATGAGGTTGTTTCAATTTCAGATGAAGCAATCTGCGTCCACATGAGAATTACAGATCTGTATCAGAAACAATCTGGGTCCACACAAAACCTGAAAACGCAGATATACTTGACCATTCAAGGACAATGGGCCTGCACAGGGCGGCAGAAAAAGGGAACCGAATCATCATACCTCCCATTTTTCAGGTTTGTTACCAATGTGTGTGTGTGGTCAGACGTATGACTAATTATCAACCTAATACTATGAATTATTCACATTGCCAAAAATGTTTTGGAGAAGACGTTACTGATGGCTGCATGATGCTCTCTGGTGACATTTTGTCCAATCAAAGTGTGATTAATACTCAATTTTGAGTTCGCCAGCAGATACTGAATAACACGATTTACAACCATCCCTCTTGGATACATTGTGCTCAGCTGTAGTTCATCCACTAATCAGAAGGTCAGGTGTTCGATCCCTGGCTGCACCAATATGCCAAATACTGGACCACATATTGCCCTTAATGGCTCATCAGTGTGTGTGGGTGTGCGATTGTTGTAAAAAAACAGTCTTCAATAAACACAAAGCACCAAACAAATGTAGTCCATCTACTATTTACTGTGCTGACCAAGCTATCCAACAGTTAACTACTTAGTGCTACTGTGTTCACCAGCTGCAAAGGGTAACTGCTGTGGTGAGCAAGGTCCAGTTTGGCACCAGTGATTAGTTGTGTTTGTCATCCAATCAGACTTTGTGTGTTGATTGCATCCATTCTGTTTCACTCAAATCTGGATATGGACTTGGACCGACGCAGGAGTTCTACTGGGATTCATTCAGCCTGTGTGGAGGTGAAACAGCCAAAACGGTACCGCCTGAATTTAACAGCCCAAACTCATCAATAATGGGTACCAAAGTTCATGAAGATGTTGTGTTTTGATGAAAACCTCCATTTGAAAGTCCGCTTTAGGACTAAATGCTCCATCACAATACAATTTAGGAGCTACAGTCAACTGTTGGACCCAAAGTCCCAAAGAGATGTTTATCCGTGCATCTCTATAGAATTCATCAGTTCTAATTTTTAATGAGCAAATGACAGAAAAGGGTAAGCTGCTTGGGAACTGTTGAAGTGAGGTGGGGAGGTGCGGTGTGTGTCAGACCCAGATTTTCCTTTTGCAGCAAGACTGTCAGACTGCCAGAGAAAATCCCTCCTGCTATGTTCCCACGTCCAATTATCTCCCCTAAAAAAATGACATTTACTTGACTCCCCATGGATGCAAAGAGTACTCAGGGAGACAGGCCTTAGAGGAGACTGGAATACTAAGTACAGGAGCACCTTAATAAATCAGCCGAAGGTCAAAGATTCGTTGTAGGAAGTGTGGTTGTAGGAGGTCAGCTGAACTGAGACATGGCCAGCGAAAGAGCCGTGCTTGTTAAAATCCGTCAACACATGTAATGTTTGGAAGAAGGAGATTATTCCTGTCCAGCAGAATTTCAATTGGCACAATGAAGCGTTACATATTCTGTTCTTTCTCCGATATGAGAACAAAAAATGAGAGCCATTTCCCTGCTTTGATGTTTCCGAAGTACTTATAGAAGGTTTTACTTTCAAAAAGCCACCAAAGTCCAGAAGCAAGATTTGAGTGAGTGTGAAAAGTTAAGACTTCAACATCAAGGTGCTCCGCACTGACTCCAGAATAAACGGAAATATGTACGTCTTTGGGAGGACTGTGTAGTACCACTTAGCTGAGATTCAGGTTTGTCAAAAGAAATTGTGTTGTTGGTTACTCTGAATGTGTCGTTTGGGTTACTGATGCAACATTCACGGGTCACTGATTTCTTCTTTTTGGATGCTTATCATGTAACAGCAGTGTCAAGGACATGAATCTGGTCTGTGAGCTCTTTCTGTCTTCCAGTTATTTCCCTCCTCTCTGCCAAGAATCTTTTATACAGGCATAAAAAATAATTATCACAACATGACTAATTTCTAAAAGCTGAACAAAACTGGCTTTGCCGTCCTCTTGATTAAAACTCAGGGCTCCTGTGAGTCTGCTGCCCGACTGAGTAAGATAAGCAGCATTATGGCTTCCAGAGAAACCTCCGCTGTGCTGTAGCTACACAGTCTGGTGTGTCCCCTGTGGCTTTCTGTGTGCAGTTATGTCTTTTTTTAAAAAGCAAAAAGAATGACAGCCTGACCTTAAACCCTACAAGCTGACAAAACAATTTATTCCAGCTGCTGATGAGTGAATTTGGCAGATATCCCCCCAACTGTATAAATACCTTCAGACAACCTCCACTCTTCCAGTGCTGGCTGGAGCAGTGACGAGTCAGGCCATCGATATGACGAGGACGTATCCAAGAGAGCAGAGAGTTTGCAGCACATTAGATTTACGCTGATCAGCGGGGGGGGGGACAAGAGAGTAGAACACAACTACCAGATTAGCTAGATCCTGACGTTTCTGGCCTCATTTTGGACCCATCCCGAGCTGAGAGAGTTAGTTTAGTGATTATGAGATACACAGAAAATCAATCACCTACAGTAACTATCTAAGCCAAATATTTGTTGTCAATTCATCATTCTGCTGAAACAGTCAACTGCCTGATCGAAAATTCAAATATCAAATAATTTGCACAGGTTAATCGAAGAACATCTACTGGCATTTAGCTTTCCATCCCATCTTATAAAACACACCTTAAAAATTAAATGAGAAAAATCTGTTAATCATGCCCTTTAAAATGAAAGCCTGTCTGTTATTACTGAAAGATATCAACAAAAAGTAAATCCCTTCCCGTGGAAACACATTTTTCCTGCTGACTTCTGCTGTGGCTGAATACAAAACCACAAGGTGGAAAGAGTCCCACTATAACCGGGCACTGGGAGCTCGACAGGAACATCCAACCAGAGGCCATACTGCTCTCTCTGTGGCTGCTGGAATTGAGCTTGTTAGCTGGAGTTCACCGGAGATAAAGGGCTGCCGCCACAGCAGGAGCCCAACTATGACATCATGGGTGCAGCATCCTAAACAGGCCAGTCTTTTGAACTGGCTTCACACTCCACTAAGCCCTCACTGAGAGGGAATCAGTCAACCAAGAGTCTGACAACAGAGACAGAGGAGACAAACACATCTGAAAGTCAAAACTTCAACCCCAGAAACTGCACTCATCACTCTCAGGATTCTTTGTTCACTCATACAGCGTAATCAATTACAGGAAGTCTGCTGCTATCGAGGAACAAACATGAATTCAGTAATTCAGTAAACACATGAATATGTAGCGTTTAAATACATCAAATAATATAGATACTGCCTGACATCATATCATGTTAAGTAATTAAATGCATTCACAAAATTGTTTCCTTCTACTTTTATATCAATCGACTAAATGAGTCATAAAGTCATACGGAAATATGAAACTGTTGTCTGTTGCTATGATCATTTTTGTTTTTTCACATAAAAAAGAAAAATTAAAATGAATTACCGAACAAACGCGCCACAACGCTGCCAACAATGTTATCACAAATTTTACCTTTCCAAAAAACATGATGTTACACTTTAGATTTCTGCAGCTCTCCTCAACTTAATTATATTCCATCAGTTTTTGTCAGTTTGGTAAAAGTAGCTGTTCTGCTTCGTGTGAGGGAAACCAAACACTGAAACATTAAGCACTGATGTATTCCTGAGAGAGCTGTACAGCTGAAATCTGCATCACAATATTAATGAGAACATTACACAGTCACTGGATGTCTTCCTCATACAAGGTGACAAAGCCCCCCGTTTCCCTGAGCGTGTTCAAATTAACACAAAACAACAGGACTGGACAAAGTCATGTCACACTGTTGAACTGGACCATAAAGGAGCCATAACGCCTTTAAACTACTATATGTGAAGTAAAAATGAATGGCAGGCGATCTGTGTTCCTTTGACAGAGGTCATTGTGCAGGTTGACAGATATCTCCAGTCCTTGTTATTTAATCACGCAGTTATTCGTGTCACTGGTGTCACAGGTTCGTTGGCAACCACTCAAAGTTTTCATATCTGAGTGTAAAGTGTTAAACACGATTTAATCCCTTCTTCTCACGCTGAATGCTGAAGGCCGCTGCATCACCTGCACGCGAACTCCTTGACTCAAAGGATTTGCTGCCACTTCCTCTTCGCACCCCGCCTCCAGGTTCAGCATCCTTCTCCAAATACATGATGTGCAGTGAAACGCTGTTCGTGGTGTGACGGTGTCTCTTGGCACGGACGCCCTGCGAGTGCTGTGCTGCTGCAGTGGACACGTGCAATCGCTGCCAGTTGCCCAGAGGTAGTAATGTCACACTCAGTCACATGGGACATTGATCACAGGCGGCACGTACACTGACACTGGTTGGTTCGATAATGCAGTCCACTTAAAGTCAACAGGGATGCGCTGATTAGCAGTACTGCTGTCATTATTCCACCCAGCCGTGCCATTACCTGTTAATCGACTGCAGCTTCTGTGCATGAACCTGAACACTGCAGGTTGCTCTAAAGGTTTGTTTCTTAGCTCGACTTCTCTTGTGGCTGGTTCTAACCAATCCTATCAGGTCTGCTCAGGAAGACAGATTTCTGATTGCTACAACTCAGCAAGCACTGTCTGTGGTCATTCAAAAGCAGATCAGGGAGAAAGTTGACCATCCTCAAGTAAAATTCAAGGGTACTTAACATGAGGGCCGCCTTTCTAGCATCTACACACGGTGGACAAAAAGATCCCTAACTCACAGGGAAAAAGCTCAATTAGTAACTGTCCCTCCTCAGCAGCTCACCATCAACAATGTGGTAGAAATTTTCTACAAACATAAATAGCTTTGCATTAAACACATGATTTTACAGATTACAAAACTGTACCTAAAATTTTTAAAGAAAAATTTATTGGCCAGCCCCTGGATTGGTCTTAGGTCAGTATTCTGCCAGGAAGTGACATATTTACAGCCAATATGGAGAGAAGAAAGTAATCCACTAACTGTATGTGTTTCCAGATTAAACAATAAAATACTAAGTGCTTGTCTTGCACTCATCGAAAAAGGCTTGGGTCTTTGAAGCTTCACCCTCAGCAGTGTCCTCTATCCTCCATCACAGTCTGCGTCTGTCCCTTCTTAACTGCTTCCAAAAATGAAAGGTCAGTTACCAGGTGGCCTCCATCACAGAAGTGCACACACACACAGTGCTCATGACCCGACTCACCCTGATAAAATCTACCTGGAGGAACTCTGAAGAGGCTCCTTGTAGCCACCATCTTAACATCCTGTTCCCTCGGGGAGTGTGCAAGCTCAGCCAGCCATCTTAATCAGTGAGAACTGGCCAAGGAGCCAGCGGCTTCTTCCACTGTCCATTCTCACGCTATGTGGGCAGTGAGATGCTTTGTCCTTGAACTGCTTGTACCCCAAAGAGCCAGTTCACTTCATTACAATCCAGCTTTGTGCATCTACGCCAGGCCAGAATCTGGCCAAGACAAATCCATAGCGCCTGTGGCATTATGCAAGAGACGTGGAGCAAACAAGGACAGGGAGTCAAGCTTTAGGATTACATCTGTTGAAGCGTGTTACACTGCACCAGGATCAAATGAAATTAAATAAACAAGAGATTAATAGAAGGAGGACTTTTTTCAACCTCGCATATCAGCGATGCATCTTTGAATTTATTCATGAGCATAGAGACATTAACAGCCTTAGAAAGATGATACACAGAATCTGTGCACAGGTCGAATTGTCTCAGTTTGGCTTTTTGGTTGCTGAAAAAGTATTTCAATGTAAAAACACTGGATTCAAAATCCTTGTTATATTTTGAATTAATTGCTCTGAATATTGCACTCTTCATCACCCGTCAAGCTACAGTTCTTGGGGCAAATAACAAGTATTAAAAAACAGCTGTGACTTTATGAAACTCCAAAGTTATTTTTGAACCTCCAAGAAATTAAGTTTCACTGATTTCTGAGTCCTTCACCTACATACCTCTGATTCATGAGCAAAATAATTAATATTCATGAGACTTTATGCTAATTGTTTCCCACATGGACTGCAGTAACCTCTTAATTACCCACAATTCATCACTTATTTGCGACTTATTTGATTACAACGGCTGATCTCATGGGGTAGGGCTTGTGAGCTTTGGCACTGTCAGTAACCAGTGTGCTGTGGCATTTGCGGTTTCGCCACAGGGCTGCTTTTATGCCAGTGTGGGGTGTGTGTGTGTGTGTGTGTGTTTGTGTAGCGGTCTGGTCATGTATAAACCACCATTTGGCCATTTGGGTGGGGGGGGGTACATTTAAGAGCTTAAGAAAAACATTGAAAAATGAAGCTGGATACATGAAATTGTTTTTAATGGCTCCAAACATAAAACACCTGGCCTGGCTATTTCAAAAAGGCGAGAAATCAAGAAATTGTAGAGGGCTTTGATACTTTTTGTGTTTGAAACAATATTTACTGTCTGTTATTTTATTTCTTTGTCTGAATGGTGAGTGTGAAATCTCTGAACCCTAAAGAACATCATATATAACATCAATAAAAACCATTTCATGGCTCATCTTCCACATAATAGGCCCATAATGTACGGCATCACATTTTGTGGATGTCACAACTTTGGTAACACAACATGCCCATAAAACAGCAGCAAAATTATTCACAGGTGTCCACTGCCACTATGGAGTAAAACACAAGTGTTGCCATGAATTTACTCGACCTCAAATGACATAAACCCAAGAAAAAAACCTCAAAGAGAGCTTTGTGGTCGGTGGTTGCGGTGCACTGTGTATGATATCTCTTTTTCACCTGGCATACGTCCCATGCGTGGCCTCTCTGACAGGATAGCTGTATTTCGAGAATATAGACGAAGATAAGTTAACCAGCTGTGGGCTTGAATCAGAGCATTAACACTCAGTTTAATGAACTAAGCTGAGACATACAGTAAAGTTTGTTTGTTTGTGTGCAGTGTTTAAATTCCCAATCTGACCAGAGATTAAACCTGTCCCTGTCAGTCTGTTTCCAAAAGCAGAGTGACAGATGAGGACCGCCGATAACATTCAGCTCAATTCAGTGCAGTGACAATGAAACTAATCAATTACACATGTTTTTGCAATCAGTTGGTGCAGCTTTAAATCTATAAGTATTTCTCTAACAAAGAAGAGAGCAGCTTTCAGATTAATCCTATCCTTATGCTATCTCTAACTGCAGTTGGAAAAGTTTTAATATGCAAGTTCAGTCCAGCTCAAAGATTTGCTGTGAACTTCGAACCTCAGCTGCGACAGCAGAAGCGGACGCATTGCCAGCTTTTGCCACATCGCTGCAGTGCAGATGTTTAGCGGTGGGAACGACACTTTGTGATGTCATCTGTGGCCCAGGTTTTCCCTAAAGCCAGAGCAGAGCCCTAATGGCTTCCTTCACAGGCGGTTCGCAGTGACCAGGAGGACTGGCCACAGCACAAATTAGGATGCCATAACCGGCCCAGAAATTCTCCGTGAACCCGCTGAGGAAGGGATGAAAATGGGACAGAGATTAGCAGCAAACTTTTCTCTCCTTTAAGCCGTAAATGTGTTTTCTATGACGTTTCGTGAAGCCAGGATGCCACTGTCCTCTCCATAACCCATAATCAGGTCATAATTTGCCCTTAAAATACAATTTAAAACAGATTCTCAACAGCATGATGAATATACATTTATCATACCAGCAGATTCCCGAGGCCCCATCCGGGCCCCTCTTAAATTCAGTAAATGGCAGTTTTGTCTCCTCACAACACCAAACAACTACCACTGCACTCCCACGCTCTGTAATAAAGGTAATGTTCTCATAATTGCCCTGAATCTTAGTTCTGGTTTGGTCACCATGGCAACATGAGCAGTCCATGACAAAAAGACAAAGTTGTACTCACAAATTTGTTTCCCCCCCAATTAAAACAGATTATTTAACAGCTTCATCATTTATAATTTGTGGAATTTATTTATCTGACTTTCATGAGACGTCTGTTTTTATGCATTTGTTTGGCCACAATTTGCTCTGCTGCATAATAATACGTGTAGTTCTGTTAAATAAATTGAAAATGGTCATACAGTTGTAAACATTTTTTATTTTAGCACCACACAGCTGCATCTTTATTTGGGTCACTGGGCTAAAAGTAAAACTTGCAAAGCTACAAACATTTACGATGAATCTGACAGTTATAACATTCATTTGTAAAACACCTAATGTTAATCAGCCAGGACATCGGCTGTTGTTAATGAGGCCTCCAGTTTGTAATTTGGATGTGGCCATCTTGATTTTTAAAAGCAGAGGAAACCATCTTTGGAGGAGAAGGGGGAGTGACGGCTGGATCTGATCTGCACTGTAAGTCATTGCCCTAATTCATGGCCAGTTTTATGATCTATTTTCCTCTAAATGGGACCGTAACCATTTAAAAAAAGAAAATACCATTGTGTTCTTTTCAAAAATACTTTAAAATAGAGACTGAAGCCATAAACTCATTAGGAAAACATTTACTTAGGTCATAAATGAAGTTAGAAGCAGAGACTTTCTGAGGTTAACATGGCATTGATTCAACTATATTCCAATTTAAAAAAAAAAAAAATTGTATTTACTGTTTTGCATTTATGAATGAATGAAGTAATTGTTAGATCCTATAAAGTTTTTTTTCTTTGCAAAAATAAATATTTGTTATCAGGATGTGTATTTCTATAATTGTGCTCATATAAATAAATAAATCAACAAGGGGTCAAATGTCTGTTTGTTTTCTGTTTGTTAATTGACAGCACCAAAAAGATATGTGAAATGAAATATTTATAGCACACAGTATTTATTCATGCAACACTACAAATGTTACTCTACTAACCTTCATCTCTTCAGTATCTACACACCAACAGTTTGATTTTTCCAGCATAGTTGGCATTGATTGGCCCCAAGATCCTGAACAAACATGTTGTGGATTCGACAAACCCTGACCCCCTGCAGAAGACCCCCCCTCGATTCACAATATGTGACTTCAGATTGTCGATGAAACTCACAACCTCTTGCCTACTAAAGCAGGAGGAGTTAAAGCGGCCATGTCTGCATGTCACGGCTCGGCGCTGTGACAGCATGTGTGTGTGTACAAGAGACACTCGTGTGAAACCGCCCCAGTGCAACAGAGAATATTTATGTGTGGCTCAGAGCTGTCGATCGGAGCTGTTTGCTTGGTCAGCTAAGTTTGTGTTTGCCTGACTGAGTGGCGTCCGGCATATTTAAGGTCATGGCCTATTGATCTTTGAAGAGCACAGTTACATTGGCTGTGACTTAATGTTAATGACAGACACTGCATTTCAAAATATATCCCAAAAAGGTACAAATAAAATGACAGCAGGTTATTTATTTGTCACTAACATTAGCAACATAAATTATTCGGTTAAATGTTCAAATAATGAGTCAACTGCCAAAAGAAGTTGCTGTTTTACTTCCAGGTGACACTAAAGCCTTCAGTCAAGAGCCAACCCAGGTTTAGGAAATAGACAAAAACACATCCGTGGCTGCAGGTAATGTGTCACCCAAAGTGGTCAGCCTGTTGACATCATGCTTAATTAGCTCTTCAACACTAAACTCTGCTGTTTCACCAACAATTAATCAAATGCATTTTTCCAATATTCTTCTTGAATCTTTTCAAAGATTGCCCAAAAAGCAACAACATCAACATTGTTTGCAGATTGACAGGTTAACCACAGAAATCTGATAAAGTGTCCTTCTATTTTCAGCATAATAGCTTTGCTTCCTTCTAACACAGAGTCCTCTGAGAGGGTAATAGTTTCATTGTGGCGAAATCTATTCTTTTCCTCAGCGGGCTCATTCAGTGGGGCGCTCTGCCCTCTCATGTCGCTCGATTTGTCAATCCAGCTCCCCACTTGCTGATTTTCTAATTTCTACCTTCTCCCTGTCATTTTCTTTCAAGTTCTCAGTGGCTCCCTCCTCATTCTCATCCAAAACGATTTAGAGTTGTTATCTTCCTCAGTTTGACTGGGCATACCGTTTCGCCATAACTTTGGCTATGCTGTTTGGTGCCAGGTAGGTAGGGACTCGGGCGGGGTTGAGACTTTCTTTTCTTCTCCTTCTACATCTGCAGCGTGTGAGAATGAGACAAAGCAGTAAAATCCTGAGCTGTAAAATCAAACTAATGAGCTAAAGATACTAAAACACTTAAGGAGACTGTAAATTCAGGTGACAATGCTCTCTGGGACAGTCACTAAGATGTCCCCTTTGAGATTACTGTGATTTGTCCTGCGGTTAATGTAAAAATATGAACTAGGGCTGATTTAAAGGCTAGGAGATCCACAGATATGGACAAGTTCAGATTAAATTTGGTTCCTCAATGCAAAAAAGCACAAATCATATGAACACATTGCATGGATGTTTTAAACCTGTTGTATTTTTTGACACATAGTCTGTTGAACACCGTGGGGCCAGAATCAGATCTGGGATAACTTCCACAGTCCAGATCCAGGGAACTAACTGAACTTTTGCAGCCAATACCTTTGACGAGGACAAGCACATTCATGAAAGCTTATGGACGTCCACTCATGTGGGAGGAAATGGCAGCTCCCACGGGAATCCATGCGGCTTCATAGTGCTGATACAGAGCAGAGAAACAGAACATGCTATTCAGCTACATGAAAAACCACGATGTGGCTTGTTAAAATGATTCACCTAATCACAATCTGTGATTGCCAGCCGCCTTGTTGTTATGAATGATTTTTGTTTGTCATTGTTACATTCATTATGTCGCTTTATTTGTTCAAGTGGAACAATTGTGGAAGTCAACAGAATTATTTCTTATTCTTCTGTGCCTCATTGAGGTAGTCCAGCAAATGAGCATCTTGTGATTTGTGTACCGTCAGAAACAGCAGGCTGGAACGAGCATTTGTACTGAAAAAAAAAAAAATGTGGTGGTCTCGTGCCAATTTGCATTTTCACATGTGACAATATGCAACTCTTATCAAGAATACAGAGTCCAGAGGATGATGAAATAAACACTTTAGATCCTGTAAGGTCATACTTCTACAGCTGCTTTAGAGGATGCAGATGACTCAATTGGGCCGATGTCTGAGTGTGTCGGTTCCTGCTCAACTAGATGTATGACACACAGGGTCCGCGAGGGCTGCAGAGCACAATGACGTTCAGTCAATGAAAGACCAGCAGGGAAATTACAGCAGCGCACTGCACGGCTGCGAGGTCCATTACCGTCACTTTAACAAACGTCCAACCCGTGCTCATAATTCTGCTTTATACTGTATACTTCTCTACACACAGTCGCACACGGATGTGCACAGATGCGAGCAGTCATACTCACTACAGATAAAATGCTGCTCTCTGTGTTCACATGAAGCACCACAGCCCTGGGATGGATTGAGCCCACGTGGCGATAAGGGGTGTGATTATTCATTTGTGTCAGAGATATAGTGCCCGGAGATAAGAAAGGTCCTTTGCAACAATGGACGGCCTCAGAGAGGGTAGATAATCACACCACTGACCCCTGTAGCACACTTAGACTCTGCTTCCTCTTTGCTTTCTTTCAGGAGGTTTATCTGCTGGGAGTAGCACAGCGTCGTGTGCCTATCTTACTGTACCAGCTTGGCAGCATTCCTGCACGCCGATGTCAGTCCCCAAGGTGCAAAAGCCTCGGTGTGGCTTAGAGTGTGCGTGGAGGGAGAGGGAGAGGGATCGGAAAAGCACAAGGGGGCCAAGGAGATAATCTGGCACATGGTTCCTGATTAAGGCTCGTGGATCTGGAAATGAGGAGCACACAGATTATACAGAACTGTCATGTTTGCTTTCCAAGCCCTGTTTCTCTGAGGCTTTAGAGTAAGAGGGGAAACATTCATGTCCCAAAGGAAGAAAGAGAATACATCTCACATCCAGGACAGTATCAGATGGTGCTCAGATGAGGGCTGAAATTCACATGATTGTACGTGATGGTTGATTTAATTCATTTGTTTCTACTTAACAGGTTGATTTTTTTTTTTTTTTAAATAGACAAGTGCTGTAGCTGGTCCACTGTGTGTAAGAGCAGCTTCACGCTGATATCACTATAGAATCTTGACCTTAATAATAATTGAGTTGCAGTTAATTTTCTAGCAATTCTGTGTTAATAGTCAAATCATTTCAGCGTTACTCTAGAGTCAAGAAAATACGCCACTGTTCATGCATTAGTCCTAATTTATCCTTTTAGGCCTTCAGGATTACAAATGATGAGCAAAGCCGGTCCACCCCTGACAGGTCTGACATAGACAGAGAAACAAAAATTCCTTATTATACCAGTGAGGAGTCGCCAGTTAGCATACCGTGCACCTCTCTGAACTTTGACAGGAAGCTGGATTATGTACACTGCAAAACCAGATTCTTAGTCCATTCATTCATTCATTCATTCATTCATTCACGTGTTGCTTATCCTTACAGGTTGACAGGGAGACAATAGCCAATCCCAGCTTGCAGTTGACCCACTCACACAACCTTATGAGGCGCAGCATCACTATTTAACCTCTCTGTGGATTAAAGGGGGGAAGCCGGAGCAAGCAGGCACAGATAGAAAGTCTCCAACTGAAAGTGTTGGGACTCGTTAACAACACCATAAAGAGTTTGGTCTAGACCTGCTCTGTAAGTAACAGCCTTGAGGTAACTTTGTTAAGATTTGCTGGTTTATAAAGAAATTTGATTTGTTTCATTATCAAACAAGCTCGAAACTGATGCAGGATTAAAAAAACATAAATCAATTCAAGCTATTTTCTGTGAACCAATCACATCTGCACTAGCCAGTATTCAGACCGTGTTTTGGGGATGTTTGCTTTTAGATTTTTCCGAGCCCTTAAAACTAACACCATTGTGCTCACTGCAGGTTGAGTGAACTTGACAGCTGGCTGATTTTAGCCCCATTAATATATATTTAACCCACCTGGAGGCTGCAAGCCAGTCAGTGGGGCTTTGAAAAAGGAACCCCACTGAGCGGTGTAATCACATGCTTGAGGAACTATTCAAAGCCAAGACAAAAAAACAACCCTCTAAATGACCTTTCATGAGCTCGTTATGTATGAAGGTGTTTCACCAAACCATGCTGGGGATGCAGTGGTGTCAGTGCTCTCTGCAGTAAATCTCCTAGATGATATGTGCAGCATACAGATAGCCTCATTAGGATCTGATTGATGTCAGTGTGGTTGAATGTTGCTACCAGTAAAGCTAAAGCTTGTTTCACACCTTCTGATGAAAAAAAAAAAAAAAAAAAAGAGAGAACAAAAAGGTATATCAGTGAGAAGGTTACAAAGACACACACAGGACCAACACACGGTTCTGGCAGCAGCAGAGTCTTCCAGATGGGCTTGGTCTCATGTTTGATGGAGGGCAGACGCAGCTGGAAGCGGCGTTTTCTGCACACAGAATACAAAATACCATCTGCATCATTTCAGGCTGCTTTTGGGGCATCCTGAACTACAGCTATATGCCAGATGCATGTAATAATGTGCATTGTTGTTGTTTGAATTTTCAGAATTAATTCAAGTCACGTTCACGCATTCTGTGTAACTTTCAGGTCATCTGCTCGCATTCGTATTCCATGTGCACTATGATTTCCATTTGCTTTTTAAATAATAACAAAAACGGTCCCGTCACTGTGACTTATCCAAATAAATATGTCAGCCATGTTATTCCAGAACCACTTGGTGATTTTATTTAACAAAGGCAAATGTGACTCAGCTGAGGGCTATGCATGCCTTTCACAGCAAAGATCACACGCATGCTAAATCAGGTGTGAGTACGACCAAAAACAAAAGGCAACATCATCTGAAGAACTAGCTGTGGGGCCCACATTCTGCTCAATTAGGGAGTGAGAGGTGTCATGCAGGATCGCCGTGCTGTGCTCATTTATTCCTCAGACTCAGTGGAGCAATGACTGTGGTTCAATATTACATTTCTTTCACACATTTATCCTGCAGGAAGTACGCTCATCCGTCTCACCGCTGCCCGGTAAGGTGATACTCCATACTGTACTGACTGGCACAGTATTCAGCAGAAGAATAAGACACATCCTTTATAGTGCAAACCTGTCAAACAATCTCAAATAAGGTCCTCGAAAATCCTTCTAGTATAAATAATTTCCCAGATAGGTATGTTAAAGAGTTTTACCTTTAAAAAGATAAGGAAGGTATCCAGGAGTTTAAACATCTCAACTGGCTGTGGTGCATTTTCTCAAGCAAAGCTTTAGGACACATTGAGCTTAAAAGGGACGCAATTTGTCCCGTATTTCCGTGACGATCAAAAATAGTCTGTAAAACACGACTTGAGCCCTCCTGGCATAGGAGGGGTGAAGGCAATTGGGCTGACTGGCCGTGCCAACTAAGTGTCCCCTAATTATTTTTCAGGGAGTTGGCAACTCTTAACATTGCTCCCTTCATTAACTTCTGCCATTAATCAGCATCTTATCAAGTGCTTCTCTATTTTGGTGCCTTGTTTTCAGAGTCCCCACCCCAACCAATGTAGTTCTTCATGCTCAAAATAACCAGCAGCAGAAATAAGTGGTGTTATCTTGAAATATGACTGAAAAAGACATTTTGCTGTAATATAACATAAGAAAATAATTTATGTTAATTTTTTATGAATCAGTCAGTGACAAAAGTAGCTCAGCAATGAGATTTTTTTTTTTCAAGCAAATTAACTGAAGCAATTCATTAGTAATAATAAAATAACTGAGGCAGAAATTCTTATTTTGTTCAGAGACAGAGCTTCATCGTATTGTCAATCTGCCCAGAGACGAAGCATCACATTGAGCCTCCTTTGTCAGAGACCATTCTCTTTATTAGATCTCCAAAATGAGCTAAAGTGCTGCTCCCTATCGGGCTGGCTCCTGCTGAACCTCCTGATGCCTTTATTCATCAGCATCTATTATGTGCTGGATTCAAATTGGACACTGATATTCTCATCAGTCACTTTTCATCAGCCCTGACATGTTATCTTTGACATCACGGAGCAGTGATGCATTTCAGATGAGCCCTGGCGAGGCGCTCTTGTGGTCCCGACTACAGTGTGACACACTCCTCTGCATTCACCGTCCATCTGCAATCTGCATCACACTCTGAGTCAACACACCTTGCACCACATACAAGTCGCATTTAATGTCACAGGCCTCCCACATGCATGTTAACACATACACTCTAATTCTGTGAGAGCGAGAGAACATATCATTAAACACTCAAGCACACATATCAAGAGCTGCCAAGCCCACTAAGCGATACCTAAAGCTGCTCTTGGCAGTGTCACAGTCAGGAGTTAAATGTAAATGTGCCAACTACTAATTAGTTTCATTGTTGTTATTTTTTTGGCTACTGCAAACACTGCATTGATATATCATCCATCTTGAGATTAATACGGGTATTACAGTTATTGATTGGCATTCATTTGGATTATTGGTTCCTCCAGTTCAATGTTCATTTTACTTTTAGTTCCATTTTTGATCGCCACCAAGTCCTGCGGGGAATATGAGTTTCTTTACCAACTACATGTTATTTTTTTTCCACTGACAGCTGCAGATGAAGACAATGGGCTGTAAAACGCTCATCTGTTCTCAAGAGTCAGGTTGTGCGGTAATCATTGTTATATAATATGCTTTTTTTTTTTATTAAAAAAAGACAACTCAATATCTTAGGTGCCACAATTCCGAGGTGGCAAAATGAGCATCAAAAATACCAATTATGTTCTGGCAACAGTTCATACCCAAAGGTAATCTACTTATATGAAGCAGAAAGCAGGACATTCCTGCTAATGTTTCACATTTTTGCTTTAAGGATAACAACAACAATTGATAAATCCTCCAAAATGACTCATTGTTCCTGCGCCTATTTTGGTAATTAAAGCTGACTGAACTGGTAAAGCTTGACTGAACAAACTTTTCTTAAACTTTACATTACTACTTGGTTCAGTCATTTAATTCTAAGTAGCCACATCTGTCCCCCACCATTTTCTCCGCTCAAATGAACCGACCGGTTTTACTTTGTGGGGAGCTGTACATATTTTGACTGGGACACCTCTCATGCAGAATGAAAAATAAGCTCTCCCTTGTGGTCAACCCCCCGGTAGTTAGTGTTTACTGCCTTGTTTATTTCTCTTGGCTGCTGATCTGCCAGCAATAAACCCTCAAGGTGCACTTCAGGCCAGGACACAGTCCACCCAATTGGAGTGTGACCCAGCAGTGCCATATAGGAACAAGTGTGACAAGTGTGAATAAGATGAAAAAGTGTATTATGTCTATTTTCCAGGCGGTTGAACAAACTGCTTTCTGGCAGCAGTTCAGTTTATGGAGCTGCACCACAGATCAAATTTAGTTAAAGTTTGGAGCTGAAAGTCGTGTCCCCAGGAGCTCAACATGTAGGGATGCTTGTTGGTGTTTCGTTATGTAACTGTCAACACAGCAAGTACAGAGAGAACTGCTGAGCGGGAAGGTTTACAAATTGTCTCATTAGGATTTCTAGTAAACTCTTGACTTATGGGGGAACTCTGAAGGCCTATCAAGAACCCCACAAGGTTCTCAGATGATAAACTCAAGTTTTAGATCTGCCAACATTTATTTCATGTGGAGCTTCACTGCAGGTTCACACAGTTTTCCTTGACACATATAAGAGTCAGCCAGATGACTCTGGAAATTTTATACTTCTTCATTGGACAGTACCCACAGTCCAAAAAAAAAATCCACAAATTTCTTAATGGGCTGCAAAAATGTTAATGTATGGAAGCAGTGGATTAAGCCATGTTTTCAAACATTTTAACCAAAGATGGCTGCGTGTCAGGAAGATTTCAGTAAAAGTGGATTACGCTTCAGTAACAGTTTTAACATTTCTGGTCCATATCCTGCTGTGAAACCGGGCTACTGATGGAATCCATTTCAATTGTTGTGACTGCAAGATTGCAGCGGCTGAACTCTGTGAAGAAGCCCACTATGAACTTTGGAGCGCTCCCTTTTAAGTTGCCTTTCACTGGATCTGTGTTTGATGTTCAAAACGCCAGTTTTCGAAGGTCTGTCCTTTGATGGCTGGACCAAAGTAAACCATTATCATTATACAAAGTCAGGCTAAGCCAGCTTCATTGCCAGGAAATACAGAAAGTCCTGCCCGGCATCCAAGATCACACATAATAGCCTGTGACAGCGTACAGTAAATAAGCGCAAATATAATTAATGTGCCGAGAATTTTGTCATCAAGACTAAAAGATAAATTATAAATTTAAACCTCTCCATCATCCATTTTCTGTTTCTTGGCAGTTATCAGTTTTTCTGTCCCACCCAATGTGAGACTAATGCATATAACCATGTTGATTTCACTTTTAGTCAACTCAGAAGCAACTTTCGTGGTTGCTGCGTCGCAACTGATTGAATCAGTTGCTTTTTCCATCCAGGGAAGGAGCAAAACACCAGACGCGTAAAAATATCAGCGATGTAGGCGGCGATTGAGAGGTTTGTAACCAGGCTGAGGCTTAACTCGGCCAATAAGATTTCTGCCTGCGGAGCATCTCTGCCTCCAGGAAATATTTGTCTAACTCCATCTCAAATGTGTCACTGGGCACCTGGTGTAAACATTTGCTCCCGGTGGTCATTAATAAACCCATTTCCACTTTGTTCTTCGCCTCTTTTACCCCCAGCCTTTTGTGTAAATCCTGGTATCTGGCTGACTCTCTGACCACCTGCAGCTCCCCGCTTTCTCTCTTCACAGTCGCCTCCCTTCTCCTCCCTCACTCCCAGCGGAGAGTGCTCACTGTGAGCCGCCATCCATCAGGCTTGTCATTGGTCGCTCCGGGGCGGTTGGCGAGGACTGCGTGGGACTCGGCTCATTTCCCTGCTCTGATTATCCCGGCCTGCTCAGCAGGAACGGGTCTGCGCCGCTCGGGCCTTCGCCACCCCCTCTTCCACCTTCTTCCTCTCCTCACTTCTCCTGTCTTCTTGCATTTGTTTCCCTTTCAGTCAGCGCATTTACTGCACTCCCCCGGTTTTTCCTGATCTCACGACTTCACTCTTCTCCCTCATGCTGTATAGATAAGCATGTATGATGCATGTGTCCACTGCGTGCCAATGTGCGAATAGAAGATTGTGCTGAGTCTCTCTCTGCCCCCCCCCCCCCCCCCCCCCCCAGGCTGCAGGAAAGCCAGAGTAACACAAGAGACAAACCATCATTAAAAACACTTTGTCTGTCAACATGAAATTCCCTGACTATTTAACAGTTGGAGCCATTTCATCACAGAAACTGTTAAAAAGCACTCCTGGGGGATTTTGAGAGTTAAATAAGTGCGGTGGCAGGGTCCTGCTGTGAGCGGCTGTGAAAAATGCACGCCAATCTTTTATTTATGTGGAAGTGTCTTGTGCCTCTGATATATCTCAGTAGATGAACTGTAATATTTTCTATTAGAATATGCAAATAACAAATTGAAGCCCTGTGACTGTTGATGGCCTTTGCCTGTGGAGTTGGCAGGCTTTCATGAATACTTTCGCTTGCATTTTCTTTAAAACCTTTTTTAAGTAACCTGTAGCTTCAGATGTCAGAAAAATGTGGCAGCTGGTTAGCAAATTCACTGAAGAATGATTATCAAAGTAAAATTACCTAAAACATCAATCTGGGTATTCAATGTGCATTGCGTCAGTTTTTGTTTTCCAGCAACTTTATGGTTTTGGCTCAATCTCAGCACTGAGGCTCTGTCATACAGTCATAATTCACCACATGCCTGCCTTCCATGAGTCCATCAGCCATTGAAAGCTATATATATCACCTCAGTTGTGCCATTCTGTCCTCCCTCCCCTCTGACCACCAGGACTTCCATTTTCCATCAACCACCTGCTGGCTCTGCTCCAACCATTATCTAGAGGGATGCTGTCCTGTCCACATCCTTTTACCTCCCTGTCCTGTGCTCGATAAAGACACCTCACATCACTGGAGGCACAACCAAAGTTTTTCTGAGTCTAAACTTGTCTATTCTTTCGTAGTCTTGCGGTATAAAAGGTTACTTGAAGTTTAAAATATGAAGCAGCTGTAGCTTTTGACGAAAAATGAAGCTGTCTGCGCTGCACAAAGGGAGTGTTGGAGAACCAAACCAAGCAAGTTTCCTTTTTGCTTCATTTCAAGTGCTTGACAGCCCCAGCTCCCCGGAGGTCCCTCCAAAACACCGCCTCACAGATCGACCAAGGATGTTCAGTTGGCATTGCTGCTCCCAGGCATGAGCTGGCCTACTTTAAAAGCCCAGTCTGCATAACCAACAGGCTGAACTACTCTGGCCTTTCTTCACCTCCCGTCTTACTAGCCACCATATCTTGAGCCTCCAGACAAGGGCGGGAAGTTCCAGTGAGATCCCGCGTCATCTGAAGCACGTCCACGCCGTCTACTAGTCCATTTATATTCAACTGAAGCCATGACCCCATCTGCGCCTGAATCACAAGCGTTTCAAACACACACATGGGTACAGCAGGCGACAGTGGTCATCTGGGACACTTGGATGGCTGCAGCTTGGCCTTTGACCCAAATATGCACCGAAGGGAGGCATGCACTAGTGCGTTAAATCCGCTGTAAAACGAACACAGTGCAGCTACGTCAGCAAAATTATCCCCACATTTACAGTTTACATTTCTCTACATTTCCAGTTTGAACACAACATTTCGGAGAAGTTTACCTTACTCAACACACATTTTCAGAAAAAGTACACGTGGACCAGGAAAAACTGTCAAGTAAGAGCACGGGCGTATCTGTCATGTCAAGTAATTTGATGCACATCAATTTATACCCATAGGGATCTAAGTCAAAGTACGGTGGCCACAATGTACCAATCTGCTGAGCAACGTGATAAAAAGGCTGTTTTTCCTCAAGAGATGACATGAAATGAAAGCTGCGGAAATGAGCAGTGGCATATCTCTGCATGTTCACGTACATCAGACCTGCGATGACATGAACTAAGGAATGGGCGTAGGTGTTTGGACACACATCAAAAAAAGCCATTTCATGTCGCTCTTGGGTCTTTTCTGCCTCTTTCTTTACTTTCTTGACGTTTGATCAGGGTAACGTGTAACACTGATGCGTTCAGAAAATCCCTTGCCACAAAGTTTTTGAAGATACATATTCATATACATAAATATTCTTTTGAAGATTCGTATTACAACAATTACCTGCACAAAGTTCAACATTAAAAAAAAAAAAAAAAAACATTTTTAAGAAGGTTTAAATTTTCTGTTTTACAGTGCTGGCATGTCACACTGAAAGAAACCAGTTGCATTCATCCCAAATGCCTCCCGACTGACAGTTCTCTCTATGATTATAAATCCCATCAGGTATAAGGAGGACTCGAGCTACTTAAAGAAAAAATGGAGAATGTGACTACTCTTTGTAGTTTATTAAAATGAGGAGCAGCAAATGGATTTATGATTATTTTAATTAAAGTTACGGGTTATATAACCAATCTGAGGCCTTCTCGTATTTCTCTGTGTGCATTTAAAAAAGAATTATTGCTCACAAAGCCAAAGCTGCTCTGATGAATTCCTGACAAGTGCTGTCTCACCCAAGAAATGGCACAATGCTGGGAATGCAACAAAACAGCAGGACCATGGCAACCATTCGTGTGCGACATGTGGATTTGATGAGGGTGTCTGAGTGGGTGTATGACAGAAAGTCAGTGCTACTCAACCCTGTTATTGTTGTCAAAAAACAACTGCAAAAAAAATAATAATAACAATAATTAAAAAAAAGGCCACAGGCACAATCAGAAACTGCGGAAATGTGCTTCTTTTTAGAGGGTCCAGTTGCTCTGTGAAGGAAATTAAGTTGACATTTTCTTTATGAAATGTTTTATCAGCAGGTGAAGGTGGTGCTAAAGAAAACAAATACAGTGAGAGTGGCTCTGTGTGGTGTAACAGGAGGAGAAGCTGATTGCTGATCTATCTTCAACCTGCATTTATAAAATCTGTTTGCCCAAACTATACCAAGATTCATTGCAAACTGGTAATGAAAATAATATGGTGGGCAAAAGCACAGACAAGCATGACTACACTACTACGTGTCAGTATTGAGGTTTTCTCACAGTATAAATGTTAAAACCTCTGGATTTTTCACAGAATAATTTTTTTTTTTAAGTTACCATTGGTCGCAATGCACGGCTCCTGTTACCTAGCAACCATAATAACACATAAGTACAGGAAGTGCTGGTGATGCAAGGCGAAAAAGTGCTCCATAGAATTCACAGCCATGATCTATTTATCGTACTTTTGGTATAATTACCAACGCGAGGTAATGTAGAGAAGTAAATATTTTACATGGTTTTTCATTCCAATTAAAGTTGGCTGGTTTATAAACTCTTTAAAACAACACTTGAATGCACTGATGCTCTCACATGGTCCTGAATAATGCCTAACTAGACCTCAGAACAGTCCTTTCCCCATTAGTCCATTTCCAGTAACTGTTCTCCACAAAGCTGGCTCAGATTGAAAATCATCACAAACTTGCTAACAAATTAGTTCAGTCGTCATGTAATTATATTTTGGGGTCATTAATATGTGCACTGGGGAAAGGCTTTCCACTACTGGGTGTCATTATTTTAAAAACTCAAAATAGGGATTTAAAAAGCAAATGATATGGAGAGCCGCAGTGCCTCCCTCCCTACGAGCAGATTAACTACAGTCAGGAAGCTGTTTGTTAAAACTGTGGAACTCTTATTAAAAGAGAACATTTATTTGATATCTCATTGTGTTTGAACTGAACCACTCTATTCATCTACCTATCCCAGCAGGCACTGGGCAAAAGGCAGATAAACAACCCAGACAGGATGCCAATCTATCATGGAGCAGTCAGATGAACACAATCTCATGTAACAAAGCTGTTACATCAATATGTTCAATCACAGCAAGAGTATAAATCCAATAATGTAACGTTTGAGTAAACAAGTTCCCGGTTCAGGAGCGACACATTAAGTCAGATAAGTCTCTCCGACCTCTGATCAAGTGGGCCAAGAGATATTCAGAAATTCTGCACACGTGCTCCAAAAGCAAAGCAATCAGCCCCTCAACACCTCCGGAAACAGCCACAACACACAAGACAAACTACACCAGTGACTAACATGTGGTTGGCAGCACAAAGAAATCATGGGATGCTGTGTCATCCTGTAGTTGTTATTCTCTCTCTCTCTTTTTTTTTTTTTTATAAGTTAGTAAGTGATGAATAGATTGGTAGCATCCTCAGGCAACTAAATCAAAAGCTTCTGAGCTCAACGATACAATCAAATCTCTTCAGCGAGAGGAAAAAAAAAAAAAAAAAAAAATTCAAATCCTGTCATTTCAAGCTCTTTTGACAAAAAAACACAATTTACTGCAAGTATTGTAGTTTCCCCATTTTCACTGATTACATTTCATGAAGCAATCAAGTTCAGCATTTTCAAATTGTGCTCCATTTCAAATAAAAATAGCCTCCTTATTTAAATTGCTACGTATGAAACTGATATGATGCATCTGTGTGGATATATATTTAAAATTTAGTTAAGATTGAAACCCAACGGTATATGAAACCGTTACAACCGTTGTCTCTACAAGCTAACCAGAAACGATGATGTTCTACTGTGGAACAAAACATAATCGACAAAATCAATTCAACGTAACATTCCAAGCATTAACATCAACACAGAACGTTTTTCTTTTTCAGATCAAAAGAATATATGCTTCTGATAAGACTTAAGAGGAAAAGCCCCGACAGAGTGCGACCGAAGCCTTCTCGTCATGAGTGTGAATGGTCTTTAAATGTGACAGAAGCACATCTTGAATTTCTGCTATTCTGCAGATTTCTCCACAGACAGAAAGAAAAAAAGAAAAAAACATTTCAGAACATTTCAGACGCTTGCTTGATTCTTGTTGTTTGTCTTCTTTGATAAAGGTGATCAAAGCTGATTTCTGGGCGACTTTTTGTCATTCTCTCCAAAATTTTGTTTACCCCCCTCCCCAGAAGACCCGAATGCACATCAGGCTGTTTGTGTATCCACGCGTCTACTTCAGTGATTAATGGTGTCAGCTGCAAAACGTCTGACAGGGCAGTATCTTTATGGCATAGAGGCTCATACACAGACCAACATACAAAATGACGACAACAAACAGTGGCTGACACTCGGGACAGTCCAACAATGAGGGCAGAAATTGGTCTGCTTGTAGATCTGGTCCGACAGACCCATCGATGGTAAAGATGACTCATGCTTTCAAAAGCGCGAACACACAAATAATGTGAAACATAAATGTTTAGCTGCAATGCCAAGGGAGAGAAAGAAGAAGAACCAGAAAATATTTCTTCCAAGCTTGGAAAGGCGCCTGTGATTCCCTGTCCTCCGTTTATCACACAGCAAAATCTCCTCTGTATGCAATTTACTATGTCGAATCACATTATTTGTCTCAGCTGTCATTTTTTTGACAGCTTACTAAAAATATTGAACTTATTTAGGGCTGATGTGCTCAGTTTCATTAGTGTTATTCTGTCCTGCAGAAGTAGTCAAACACAGACAATTTACATTTAGTTATTTTGTGTTTTAATAAAATAAATAATTTCCCTAATTAACGTACACCTGGCATGTTTGTTCATGTCAGTTATCACCCACCTTTGGCATTTTTTTTTTTTATTATTTCATAAAAAGATGCATAAAAAATGTGAAAATATATATAAAGTTTGGGTTCTAATTGCATTTACACACGCATCATATAGTATCTATGGCTTAGCATACTTTGCACTGCTATTTCCATTGTGAACTTCTTCCTATGTGTGCTAAAAGAAAATAAAAAATAAAGTTGAAAAATCCAATCCATCTCCCAGCAGGTGGAATCTCTGATTTTCTCTCTTCGGCAACGCTGGCACACCTCTGGAATGAGGTTTTTAGACACAAAAATATATCAACTGTCCTGCACTAGAACACGGATGAGCCAACAAGTTCAAGAGAAATTCAAGCAGGTAAATGAGACTCACTATTTCCTCACAAGGATAAATCTAGTCACACAGTGAAATCATTCAACATTAAACTCCGGCATAGAGCAGCGACCAGCAGCAGGACTACGGGTGGTAGGTGGAGGAGGAGGGGGCTCTGGGAAATGAAGACATGATTGATGCTTCCTGGACAATTTCACAGCCCTGAACTCCAGCAGAGAGAGAAAGAGGAACCAGCATGAAAAAAGGGCAACTGTCAACTTCACACTACGAAATCCTAGAGGGAGTGATCGCCGGTCAAGTGACAAGTCATTTTATCTGGTGTCACGTGACTGAAATTCTCTATTCATGTAGGAATAACGAAACAATCTCCACAGCAGCTGGACAAAGCATGAAAGCTGCTGCAAACTTTTTTTTTTGTCAATAACGAACTTTCAATATCCAATAATCGTTTATATTGTTAACATATTGATAGATTATGAGAATATTATGGAGTACTCTATGGTGATTAAAACAGCTGAACAACATTTGGATTTTTACATTTACAAGAAATAACATTTGTCTCAAAAAATTGTGATCTTGTGATTTTTATTAAAAGAGAAATGTCCCTAATGTTTTCTAGTTCGGTGTACATTTTATGCATGCCCATATTGACTCAGTCTGAGTCATTTTTAAAGCAAGCTTTTGCAATGAAATGCAGGTCAGGATGAGAGATGCTACCACCCCCCTGATGATACATTCACGGGTGAAAATATGCCAAAAAAACAAACTGTATTTTGATGACGGTACCAGGCAGCCTCTGGGACATTATGATGGATTGCGGGTACTGATGAGATTGAGTATCTGCTTTGAGAGTGTGGGAAATATCTTCTGCAGTAAAGACGTAGGATTTTTTTTTTTTACTTTGAATATAATACGTGGAAGCAGGACTGATTTCATGCAGCTAACTTGTGTAGGTGTTCTTTAACATAGGTGAATGAGTTTGTGGATGAATAAACTTGGCATTGCAGGATGTACACTAACACCTTTCTGTGCACTTAATGATGGCTGAGCTCAGACATTAAACCTGTTAAGACCTCTGCCGGTGCATTACCATGTTACGAAATGACGACGATGTTAGGTGACTGCTCTGTGACAACCTGTTGCTTCCTGCTACAAAAATTGACCAGGAACAGTGACGCTAATGTAAGTTTTCTTTGTTACACATGGGTGCAGCAGCAGCAGCAACGGGTGAGCAAGAGTGGGAACATTTTTTGGAAAGTGAATTATCAGCAGCTTGATACAGGATCTTTAACGTTAATGGCAAATGGACAATTTAAGAAACACCCCCACAGTAGTGTTTTCAGCTATGTTGCTTGATTAGACCGCTCCTTAAGAGTGTGTAGGCGAGTAACAAACTGCTCTTAACCGACATCTTCTTAATTCTCCTATTAGTTTTATCACACTTACTATGTGGTCCAAATACAGCTTGGCAAAAAAACACACACAACCTACATATAGTGGACAAAATTTTACAATTTGTTTCCACCACCTTGCAAACATTTTTCAGTGAACACACTAGACAACACATGGAATGACTGGTCAGTAACAACAAGCTCTGGTGGTAGACAACTCTGTAAATCCTACAAGATCACCAACTGTTGTGTAGCCTCACATCAAATTGATGGCACCCAGCAGCTTGTGACGTTTCAACTGACTTTCGCTGAAAAGAACATTTGAGGACGACAAAAAGGCAAATCAAAAAGTTCAAAATTTTCATTTATATTTTTCATTTTGCCCGCCTTTATTTTAAAATTACTTTAAAGGTAGAGCTCGAGCAAAAAGATGGGGTTAGACTAAACTAAACTAACTAAAGGCAGCTAAAGTGAGGTGTCTCGCCACTGACCACACCCTCAGGCACAAGCAGGGTTGTGTCAGCCCGTACACCTGCACTGAATGGGAAACTGGCAATGAATCAGGTGATACAACCTGACTAAAGCCAATATGTCTGCGCTTGTCTGTCGCATCAGCCCAACGACCACAGTATGACGCAAAGCAGGTTCAACCAGACAGGTGGCATAGCAGAGTAAACACATAAAAGAAAGCTCAGAGGGTGATCATGATTTATTGTGCAGTGCAGTAAGCTTGGCAGCGAAGTAAAGGATAACAGAGCATAATCGCTGGGAAAACATGTGCGGCGCTCGCATACACATTTGTATTTTTTCCAATTATTTCAACTACTAAGCTTCAGTGGAGATTCTGAGAGCTGGTGTTTCGGGCGCAGTGGGGGTGGAGTGGGACTTCTTGTTGGCATTTTGTCTCAAGGAATCTGATTTCATGATCTTTCTTTACAAACAAAGCCTAAAATATAACCTAAACATAAGCATTGGAATTATCTATTTATCTCATCCAGCACATCTAGCAAACGCTGAGCCCAATAAACTGATTGTTAGCAGACCGAAGAAGACAAACATTCAGCAGCTAACTGTGATTTTTTCACGAAATGACAGGTCAATTTTATACACAAAAAACCATTACTTCAGGGCAGTGAAAGCAGGTTGATGTATTTTGGAGCCATTTCAGGTGAATAACAACATATCACAGCAATTTCCTGCTGCGTTCAACCCCACAACCTCTCCCTGATCAGCCAGCACTGTCACTTTCTGTAAGAACAGGGAATCCTGGGAGTCCAAACCAACCTCCCACACAGAAAATACAGGTGCTGCTGCATCTTCATTTAAGCCTTTGTTTCCTTCATACAGTCACTGCAGATTTTTACATTTTAAAATTCAGTAAAGCTGCTTTTATTAACAAAAATCCTAAATATCTTCAGCAGAAGAAACGGAGGATGAAGAAGTCACTTAGGAGACTGATCACACTGCGTGCAGCTTCACTTTTAATGTCCATCTTTTCATGGTTGTGAAATACTTCATGTCTGTAGGAGGAACTGTTCCAAGCTACACAATGCCATCTTCACATGAGTCAGTTCTGAGAAAGCCCAAATGTCAAGAATATGGTTGTAGGACTGAGCCACCGTCACCGTTTCTCAATGAGCAGCCATTGAGAAACAGTTTACATCACCGTGGGCTTTGTTATCCACAAGCTTTGTTATCACAAGCTTTTCATGTTGCTGTTTGCACTTATCACATCAGGATTAAGTGGTGACAAAGGAGAAGAGAGTCCAAAAGGTAATCCCCAAGACTCCATTACCCAGAATGCAAAATATCTCTATTCCTGTCCATCGGTCTGTTTTGTGTCACTGTGACACCAGATGGTTCTCCCCAGAGGAAGGTGCCTAATTTCCCATCACCACCTGGGAACAGCCAGAGACTGCTCCCACACTCACCCTTTATTAATTAAATGCTGTAATGGTGTGTCTTTTCACACACTGAGACCCTGTGCCTTGCTGAACAGCAGGACGCAGACATGCCCCATGTGCCGTAGGCTCTATTCATCAGTCTCCACTTTACTGACCACTGCATCATTTCGTCTCATTACTATAACTACCCCCTGTCAAATAAAAAGAAACATCTCTGGTGCTGACCTTGAAAACTTAATCAAAAAGAAAAAAATATATTTAATTATAATTTAAAATACGAAACAAAATTTAAATCATGTTAACACTGTCACTTCCTGACTTCCTCACAAAGTTAAAAAAAGATGTCCAGGGTCATTTGTGACTGTAAAATTGTCCATAATGAGTGTGAGTTATAGATGGTTGTAGTCTGCACCATCTAACTAAATCTGGGATCTCTTCAAATTGCTGGTTTTGTGTGATCTACACCAAAAATGTTTCAATTGTGATTATTTCACACAGTATTAATTATAAAAGCAACAAAATGGTCCTCATATCACGATTGTGTCTCATTTATTCATACAGATAGAACTATTGCTTTCAATTTGTAAAATTGATGAGACTGACCTTAAATTTAGAAGCTCTCCTTGCTGCATAACTGTACAAGTATTACACAAGCATTACTCAATTCAGCAGAGACAGGCAAATTTTGCTCTCAGTAAGCCAATGGATAAAATTGTGTAAAGGAGATCCACCATTACTGGCAACCAGCTGTAAGACATCATCTGTGTGATGTTGTTTATGAATCATCCAACTGGTCCAACTGCTAACACTGAGCCGGTAATCTCCCTTTTATCCTTTAAAACCAACTTATTTCAGCTCCCTCACACTGAAATGACCGCAGAACAAAAGTAAACAGCAAGGTTATTCTCCTCAGTGGGACTGCTTCACTGTCAGAAGTCAACATCAAGTTTAAAACCAAAAACATGTGAAGGGAAAATATGCTCTTTGCATGGGGAACAGTATGAAAAGCAATGTGAAAAACTGCTCTTGTTGATTCTCGCAAAGCCCTGAATTACTTCTACTAGGAGACGCAGGACATGCCAAGTAATCGTGTTATAGTTTGTAATAATCTGTGCTTATCGAGACTGCTTGGAGACATCCTCTAACTATCACTGTCACATTGAACCAAAATGTGACCAGCCAACAGGAAGAGACGTCAACACAAAAGCTACAAAAACATAGGGGACAAAAGACTTCCTGTTTGTGTATGAACATCCGACAAAATGTACACAAAACCAGGTTTAACAAAGAGAAAAAGGGTTAGCTTGCAGAATAAAGGGACTGAATAAGACGGGATGATGGCTAAATACAGTATGTGTGTGTAAAAGGTCAATTTGACATTACATTGAACTGTTGCTACAAAAATCTGTATTTATTATACTTTATAAAAAGCTTCATCTTGGCTACATTCCCCACAAAACTGAACAACTTTTTACCTCGGGTTCAAAGCAGCCTGGTGGGTCTTCCCGACGCTGATTTTTTTATTCCATTAAACTTGCTGATAGATAATAAATATAAAGTGAGACAAACACAGCACTGTGTGCGCAGGAGCTGCAAATGACTAACTGGGTGTTAAAATAACATGAAAGTAGTGTAAGGTGTATGGGGACTCTGCTGACTGACTGATGGACCAGTGTGTAGTAGAAGTAGAAGCGCTCGGTAACTTCCACTAGCTAAACGTGTCGTGTCTTTGTTGGGGAGGATTCACACTTAACTGCACAGCTGTAGCACAGTTCGCTGGCTAAGCAGGGCAATGACATACTTCAGTGAATTACAGGTGCATCTTGGAAATATGCTGGCCCTAACATGTCACTCAAATTATTAGCAGTGGAAAGTACCAATTCTCACGAAGGCTTGAAGTCTGTTTGCACAAATGCTCAATGTGCACAGCGGCTGCTGTATCATTATATGTCCTTCCACAAGATGCAGGGAAGTGAGACAGAAGGAGGACTAAAATGAGAGACGGTCTGAAGGAACGAAGTCACTGTCAGCTGTCACTCTCATTCAAAATGCAATGCAGTCAGCAACGAGGAAGGTGTCAATAACTGCATATATTTTGCAGACAGTACTTCTAACATGAATACAAAACAGAAGGGAGGAAATTGATCGAGTTTGTTTCTGATTTACATGCATTCCTTCAATATTCATGCATAAACAACTTAAGCTCCAGGAGTCTGTAGTATAGTGTGAAATAATAGCAGAAGGAGAATAATAAGCACAGAGAGAATCTGATTGATGCCAGCTGCTTTTGAAAACAACTCAATGTAGGAACAATGTAAGTCATCGGCCCCGCTGCATAATTCAATAGCAGAAGGGCTGAGTAGCAATGAGTAACCTAGTCAAACTTGGAGATATGATAGCATCCCTGTTTGCTTTCTCACAACTGATTTAATGAAACACTGAAGTCATGAGGACAGTGACTCAGTGGATTTTTTATTTTTCTTCTTTTTATGAGTGCCCACATAAAGATGTCGTAATGCAAATTTTTTTTGGGCAACTTGTTGATCCTAGCTTCAAATTTCCTTCCTTAACAGCAATAGAAAAATAACCACAGAGTGGCATGAAACAGTTGGGCAATTGTTCAAGAAGCAATCATGAAAAGTCCCAGAAAGACAATGCACTCCCTGAAACAGTAAGTAAGTTGTCAGAGGATGTGATGTTTTCTTTTAGGCCAACATCCTCATTCCCTTTCCGAGAATGACATCAGTTTGCCGTAAACCAAACATTTCAAAACTTTTTGGAAGTCTCAAGATTAGTTGCAGATCACACAAAATACCACAGACAACACTGTCCAACTGAGTTTCATGTTCTAAAGTGGCTAACTAGGCTTGTTTTGTATGTATTTGTGGGATACAATACCCGCAAAATTGTCACAGAGAGCAGGTTCAGATCAAGAGGGCACGTGTGATAATGGAAACAAAGAGACAAGAGGCAAAACACAGGTAAGCCTGTGAGACAAGTTCAGGTTTTCCCCATAAATGTAAACTGCCTGTTTTAAAATCACAGAATCATTTCAGTTCACCAGAGTCCCACTTTTGATTTCAAATCTCACTTCTGCTGAACTTATCAAATGTCTGGTCCAGATTTTAGCTCACCACTTTTATTGTCTTCGCGGCATGTAGACATTAAGATCTTTTTAGTTTTTATGTGCCAAGGTGTTAAAATCATCTCTCAATTGCAAAGTTGAAATGATGACATACGAAAAACTTAACAGAAATGTGGACTTGCTCAGGTAACTTGTAATGCAGATAAATTTGATAACAAGGAAACTGATGGAAATGTATTTCCTTCATTGATATCAATAACATTTTAAATAAAAACATGTGGCAGACATGCTCCAAAGTAACTATTCCCTTTTGTAATACAAGAGAACTGAATCGTTAAAGCACAGAAATTAACTTAGGGTTAGTAATTAGTTGAACCCTTATTCTTTCTATTTCAGTGCAGCAGGAAGTGAAAAACCAAGAAAATGAGATGAAATCAAAAGTGAAATCAAACTGGCGAAATGCCACCTCAACATTTTGAGTCAGAAAGGTTCTTATTTTATTCTTCCCAATTTGGGTGTTTGTTGAAAATTTTGTTGAAGGGTCCAACAAATTTTCTGAGAGTGTTAACATCATACGTCTTTATAATTCCATCAACAGAACATTCTTTGGAGAATTGGAGCCAAAAAAAAAAAAAAGGTTCACATGAAAGAAAATGTGACACCATAACTCGTGGTGATTCAGGAGTCTCTACAGGAAACAAGTGCTGAATTAAGCTTTGTAGCACTGACAGATAACTTCACATAAAACAGTACAACCTGACAGCCACTGTCACAAATGGTGTCAACATGAAAGGAGCCCAGTGAGTGTGCAGACTTTCAGGACCATCTCACTACGTTGAATGTTGTGTATTTGTTAAACATGGGAGTGTACAATTAGGTCATATTGACATTGTCTATGTGCATGAATGTGTGTGTGTGTGTGTGTGTGTGTGTGTGTGTGTGTGTGTGTGTGTGGGTAAAGGATGAACTCATCGAACACAAGCCAGATTCAATATCAATGCCCACCTGCTGTGGGCATCACACACACTTTATAGGGATGGGGAGGTGAACAGATGGACCTCATTACACAAAGCAACACAACAATAACCATGGTGTGAGACCTACAGAGCAAGACAGAGGACAGCCGCGCACAAGCAGGAAGTATTTTCCGCCAAAACATAATCACTGACAAATTTCAACATCATTGTCACAATTATTTTAAGGTCGGCTGGAGAGATTAGTGATTTTCTACTTATGTGGATTAAGGAACCGCCGTTGCTCATGTGTTGTGGTGAAGGTGAAAACCGTTGGCGTGAGCTTTGCCTTAAATGTGCTTTAAAAGGTGATACGTACGGAGTCCAAACTTGTCTGCAGTGACACACACAAAACAGAGTCTCGATGCTGGAGGTTAGGAGGAAGTTTTCCCAGGTGTACTCACCCTTAAGCGGCGGGAGGGTGCTAATGCTAACATTAGCCACTGTGCTAGCTCAGCTGCTGCTAAAGGCCGGCTCACACTTGTGAGCATCTTTCCGCATCTTTCAGCCCCAAATTAGAGTCTTAAAAACTTGGCTGAGCAGAAGTTCCAGTATAGTCCCGGTCTGTCTCTGAGAGTCCTCTGTTTTCTACTTTGAAACAAACCGAGAGGAAAAATGGCGCACCTGTTTTCACCAGCAGAAAAGGCGGGCTGCTGTCGTCCAGATGGCCTCATTTCTTGTCTCTGGGCTGATAAAATATTAACTCACTCACTCATTGGTTAGAAGGTCACATGACAGTAATGTGTAATCTTTCGGAAGAAATAAATAAGAAGCCTAAAATTATCAGCACCACCAGGCTTCAGGAGCTCAAAAGGCAGACAGAAATATGTAGAAAATGTACTATTTTTCTCACAGCTTTTGCAAAATAAAAAGCGGACTGTTGAAATACGCAGTCTTTTTTGTGTGACCAGGTGGTTTTAAGAAGATCAGACCCCTCCGGTGTATTTTCAGTCCTTCTGTTTAAGCTTCGTGTAAAAATGCAGCAAAAGCAAAACAACGATTAGCTCATTCTCTGTTGGGGAAGTGGGACACGATAGGCTGAGGACAGGAGTGTCTCTCTCTATCGCCTGCAAAATAGTCCACTTTCAATAGTCCTGACCTGCAAGGTTTACCGCCCATAGATGCACTGAGTTGAGTGAAAAATATGGGCCAAAGCACATCTTGGATCCTTTCAATGCGGAACACATCTTTCAGCCTCCAACTATGTGTGAGTACAACATTTTCCAAAATATGGTGAAATTACATGAAAGGCTAACCCAACACCTGAGCAGACAGACAAATACTATGTGGGTTGCATTTCTTTTGGTTCTTTCTTTTTTATCCACAGAAAAATGTAATAATAGTACATTTGTGCTTGCTCATATAAAGCACTGAGTAGTAAAATGATGTTATCACAGGTTTATCTGTATGTGTCATTCTATGTTTACATGTTCTAGGCTTTGTTTTTTTTTTTAGTATTTTATAGTTCCATGGTTAGTTGTAACAAGAAACTATGTAAATGAAATTCCACAGGTCTGTGTTTCTGGAAAACATCTTATCTCGGCCACACAGAGCGATCTGATCATACACATGGATGTGGACCTGTGCCACGGGTCTTTAGAAATGAATGAGAGGAATTATCATCTTTGTTCTCTCTAGCTCCCCAGTGTTTCCCATTGCTAATTCCTAATCTTAATGACTACCAGATAAGCACAAGTGTTAATTAAAGGGAGCTGCATGGTAATTATATCTCTGTGGGACCTGTGCCAATGCCTCTTCACCACCACCACCACCTCCAACTGACACTCCAGCCTCCTTCCTCCTCCTGCACCAAGCATTCAACCCACTCACACTCTTCTCATTATCTTATCCTGACCCACCTAGTTTCTGAAAAAGTAAGGGGCTCTATGCTCCAAAAACACAACGGTAATAAATCCACAGCATTTTGGGCTGGCCCTTGTTGACCAGAGAGGAGCGTTTTTTGGAATCCCTACAACTGAAATTACTGAGAATAGGAAATGAAAGTTAATATTTCCACAAACCAATAACAAGGAAGGAAACTAGACACGGATGCAGCTCATAAAATTCATCTTGGCGCCACGACAGCATCGCATAACTTCACAATCACTGATCATTGCTCAAGTGGGGTGAAGAGGTGTGGGTGCAGCCTTTGGTCTTATGAAATTACCCCGACATAAAAATCCATCAAAACCAACCCGCCTGGCCGGAAGCTTGCAACTCCACCAGGAAGACGGCAATCTGTCAGCTCATCTGCAAGACCACCCCGAGGAGGAGAGGGACAGGCAGAAAATAATACCAGAATGGACAACAAAAGGCTTTGCCAGAATCATGTGGGTATGAGTTGAGCTTATTAAAAACCACAGTGGAAAACAAATATACAAACGTGCAGCCCGCCCCCACCCCAGCAGAATACACAACAAAATATGGTGTGAAAGACAGAGTGAAGAAGGAAGGAGAACAGGCACCCGCTGATAATTTAATAGGGTGACTATAGGAGGCTACGCAATTCTATTATGTTGTGTCATCTGTCCTGCGGAGGTTGGATCAGTTCCTTGGGGAAGGTCACGACAAATGACAGACATCATCATTATCATTGGGGATTCCAAATTTAAATGCCGCCCCGTCAGGTTTGGAAACTGATAACCAGGCTGTTTGTTCCTGACGTCTCTCGTCAGTTGGGGTTTAACGCAAGACAGCCGAACATGCTGAAACGTTTGTTGAGGTAATTACATACAACATACTAATTATTGTTGCTTCATGGAATTCCAGCAAAGGCTCATAGCTCAGCTGGTTACTGGTTACAGACGGTGGAGATAGTTGAGGTGCACCATTCAGGATGTGTCTGAACCAGGAAATAAATATAATAAAATCATTTCCTTTCTAAACGTTCAACCCATGTCACGGTTGGCACGCTGTAGACAAACACATTTCAAATTCAGGGACATCCACAGAATGAGACTAAGTTACGGATGTATAACTGCAATCCAGTTAACTCAAGGTTGAATCACAGCAGAAGACCAGAACACCTGTTTGTACAAAATCATGAAATTACCCCAGGTTGCATTTCATAACAAGCAGATTCTTGTGCTTTGAGTAATGACTCAGAACCACAGCAGATTTCCTCAGTCCAACCTAATTTGTGTTTGCATGAAAGAGAAGCTGATCGGATCTTGTACAATTGGGAAAAATAGGAGATAATGTAACATAATGGTTAACCCCTTGGCCTAAACCTGCACACAAATAAACATTGCAGTGATATGAAGCCACACTCCTCATCATCAAAATAATGCGTGCAACCTAAACCGAATAAACATTGCAGGCAAAATACACATTTGGCTCCAATAAATGTTACCATGATGGTCAGGACGGCTTGTTGGTTTCATGATGAGGTAATGACAGAGGAGAGAACCTGAACCACAGAGGTGACAGGTCAGGAAAACATGCATTCAATGACAGCAGATTGAATTGTTGCTGAAAATACATCTGTCAGAATTTGTTCTTTAGATTTTCTTTTACTGTTTCAACCTATTCTTTCACCTGTTGACAGCTACCTGTAGGTGGGTCTACTTTCACAATCAGTGTTGTCAGGCTTTCAAAAATTCCTTTCATGCATGGCTATCTTTCTTTTGATGAAAAAAATATCTGAAATTCTGCAAAGAATCAGAGAGTAGTGAGGACAGAAAAGCCTCTGCACAGCTCTGCTCATTAGTCAGAGCAAAGAACGGTCACGAATGGTCACTGGGAGCGTGGAGCAACATGCATTTAGTCACAATGTCCTGCAATGCTTTTGTTCCCCAAAAGAGACAGCATGTCTCTGCAGTGGGAATACCCTGTCCTCCTTTTGACTCACGACAGACTTCCTTCTTAAACCTCAAAAAGGCTCAACGTGACTTCTGAGTGAATGTTTGATTAATATTTCAGGATATGGGCGATTGGATGGACTGTTGTGTACAACTCAATTTGAAACCTGACATTTGAATGAATTTCAAGTGCGGTGAGAGGCGAGGAAAAACCAAACTGACAGAATGAAATGTTGGCTTACCACATTAACAACAACAACAACAAAAAGCAACCTTTCAGTCCTTTTTTTCACGTTAGCTGTCACAGAGTGACATCATGCTGTTTTTGGGCAAGCGCAAATTGTAGCCTCCTCTGCACCATCAGGAAATGATGCGACCCACAGAGGAAGAGTAGGAGGAAGAGGAGGAAGAGGAGGAGGAGGAGGAGGAGGAGGAGGAGGAGGAGTGGAGCAGGATGCATGCTTGGCTCTGCGTGCTCTGCTACAGCTTCAAGACGAAGGCGCAGTGTGTAGTGTTTTCACTCACGGCTAAATGTCAGCGTCACATACAGAGGTATATAAGGGGTGTAAGAAGAAATAAAAGGGCGAGAAAGGTTATTCCACCAGCAGTTTGTTCTTCACATCACAGATAAAATAATTACTACACTGTTTTGACTATAAGTTGATTATTTCAAGCTTAACGTGATCCAGTTCCAGATTCTCAAATCTCAGGATTTGCTGTTTTAGACTGAATATATCTGGTTTTTGGATTTGGTGCAACATTTAGGATTATAAGAAAACTTTCACAAACATGACAGACTAGAAGGGACAGATGATAAAAAGTATATCAAGTATATCTATTTCACCTCACTTTTTCCTCAGACTACTTCTGAAGCGATATTTTCTGGTCTGTGTGAAATTTCCTCACTTTTATTCATAGCTTAGGCAACCTTCACTGTATTTCACAATATTTTTTTATGTTTTTGGATCTCAAAGAGTAATAACTTATAATATTGATAGTAATATTGCTTATTTCAGTTAAATCTTTAGAAAGCTACTTCCTGCAGATGGAAGGTGGTTTCCAGATAGACTGGACGTGGGAGTGTAACTTAGGGTAGGATTGTTTTGTTCTGACGTCTTAAGAGCTCGTTTTAAAGTTCAGCCTTTGCTCAGTTTCCGAACAAAGTCTGCGTTCATTTCTCTGACATGTTGATATTTATGTAGCATGAATATAGAACCAAGACCTTCTTTAAAATACAAAACATGAAAATATACAATATGGGACCTTTAACTTATAAATGCGGAAAGGAAACAAATTAGCTAAATTAATCTTTTTGGGTCAATATCACACAAGTTTGGCTCCCTATTAGAGAACAGCACTTCAAGTCCCTTCTGCTTTAGAGTTACAGCCAATTCATTCAAGCCTGGATAAGAGGAGCAGCCCACACTGACAGCTTACACCTTCTGGAGCGACACAATAATAGCCTTACCAACAAGGCCAGCACACAATAGCAAAACACAAAACAACAAACACAACAATCCAAATCCTGACACACATTATCTGCACACACCTCAAGCTTCAATCTCTCACAAACAGCCATTAACATTCTTCCCATCTCCAGAATGAAAATCTGAGAACACAATAGCTTCAAAGAAATAAAAAGGTGGAGCTCGTCAACCATAAATATCTGTTCTGACTGCTGTTGCTTTGGGGCTTTAATAGCTAAGATAGGTGGTTCCTGTTTCAGGGCCTGGGGGTCTAAAAAAAAAAAAAAAACGCTGAGCGTAATAAATGCTCTAAAAACTGTCAAGCCCTTTTCTTTGTTTGGGGAGGTGCCATTACAAGAGCCAGATGATTTAGTGCTTATTCCACAGCATGGTTATATAGTTTATGGTCACATTACTTCTCCAACTAAGCAGATTATCACTTGGTGCTTCAGTCAGATGCTCTGCCTTAAAATGGTGCCATCCTCTTAAACAGATGAGTGAAAGTTGGAGGTGTTTGTCTGTGGAAGAGAAGCTACTCTTTTTTATTAAACCTGGGGCTCTCAGTTGAGTCACTGAGTCTTGGCTAAAGCTTCTAGATATTTCCTGCAGCACATGGACATCCACTGGAGATGAGCGCTCAGAGAGAAAACCGGTGTCGACCTGGTTCATTTTCTGAGATTCGCGGTGAATTAGAAGGCAGAATTTCTGCGGAACTTTTCTTACCACTTGAATTCTTGCCACATATGAGGTGCTGGTATGGCTGCAGCAGACCCCAGATCTCCGAGTCGCTGTTGATGGCTTGCTCCAATGACTCCAGCGTAAACTTGGGGATCCCGTTGTCCCTCTCCACCAGCGCGCTGCGCAGGACGCGGCTGAACACCTCTCTGAACAGACTCTCCATGCAGGCGGTGAGATATATGGCAGCGTGTTCGTGGATCCTCAGAGCCACCCGACTGTCCACCATCCACCTGAAGAACTTCCCCACCGAGAAGATGAGCCCGCAGCGCGCCGACTTGCCCCGGCTGAACTTGTCCCCGGTGCTCATGTTGTAGAGGGACAGGGCGCTCAGGGCCGCCGTGATGCAGTTGACGGAGATGGTCCAGGAGAGCACCACCTTGATGGCGCTCTGGATCTCGTGCTTGGTGCACTTGGCGTAGCGCAGGCTGAGCCGCTGCGCCTCCCGGGCCACCCTCACCAGAGCTCGGCTGATGAGCGCCGACAGCCGCGCCAGGACCTCCGGAGGCGGGTCGCCGACCATCAGCTCCTCGTCTTTCCTCAGGGCACCCTCCACCTCGCCGAGGCTCCATGGCGCGTCCTCCAGCTCGGGCAGCTTGGCGCACTGACCCGAGCACTCCAGTATCTCCGTGTCCTCCGCCAGGACGGTGTTGACTGTGTCCAAACTGTTGTGTCTGCTGTGCATGGATTCCGTCAGATGCCAGCAGTTGCCCCCATGCGAGAAGGACTGATGCGTGTCGGAGCAGCACAGCGACACGCTGGACGACCTGACCGAGTCCGCGGCTCCACCATAACCAGAATCAAGCGTTAAATCCTCCAGCGTCCTCACTGCTGTCTTACCCTTGCCTGCCATAACTGCACCGCATACTGTTGGGTATGCTTGGTCTCTCAGTTAAATGCCACAAACTCGTCTCGGCTCCTTCCCCTCTCTCTCTCTCTCTCTCTCTCTCTCTCTCTCTGCCCGCTGTCCGGGGACTTCAGCGTATTTCCACCTTGCAGAGTGAGCCCGACAGGAGCCGAGTCTGTATTTCCTCCCCGCTCCAAAGTCTCCGGATCGTCTCCGCTCTCTTCTCCTGCTCCTCCACAACTTCTCACGCGTGAGCCGAGCGCGCCGCAACAAGCGCAACGCGGGCAGGGCTCCGGCGGGGAGGTGGAGCCTGCAGCCCCGGACCGGCTCGGATGAGCCAATACGGATCTCCAGCAGCTTTGACTGACTGCTACCTGGTGCTGGTGAAACACAACTGCGGAATCGAGACACGCTGTTGTGTGTAGTGTTGTGTAGCTGCAGTGCAGCTGATCGTGGCTGTGCCAGGATGAGAGGTGGATCCCCACCGAGGCAACACATGGCGGAAATGTGAAGCAACGACAAGCAAAACAAACAAGGTATCCAAAAAAATAAAATAAAATAAAAAAATAAAAAAATAAAAGGCACCTAATTTAACTTCACCGCTGAAAATTCAAACGCTGTATCTCACAATCACGGTCTGGAGGAGGAGACACATGCATTAACATCGTTTTTGTTTTGAAGTATAATTTATGTTTGGGCCTGTGTTGAACTGGCGACCTGTCCAGGGTGACCCCGCCCTCACCCAATGTGAGCTGGGATTGGCTCCAGCACCCCCCCACGACCCGGAAACGGAAAATCTGTAGGAGGTCAGTGAGTGATTTATTTTTGGATGTAATTAAAGGCCAGGTAGGTTTTTGCTCTGTTTTTATTAGAGGCTGTATCAGTGATCATAATCACAGTAGGCCTGGTGAGGTCAGCGGGGCTGAAACGTCTGCAAAAAGGAGCTTCGTTTTGGATTCAGAAAAGACAAGTTTTCTTACAGGTGCTATCTTTGGGTTCCTTCAAAACTTTAAGACTGCAGCTTTGAACTATATTATACTGAATGAACCATCATCCTATTTATTTTTATTCTGAATGGTTAAAAAAATTTAATACACAAACAGTTCTGGATCCTGCAATGACAAGCTGTTGTTTTCTGGCAGGCCGTCCACCACTCATGGTAATTTTTAGCAAGAAGTCAAAGCGGTTCTGCTGCGGCAAAAGCAGCTTTATGGGGAACACCATATGCTTTAATGCCAGATCCCTATAAATATTTTACCTTCCAGAGCACATTGCTCTGAGCCTTTTCAGATCAGAGTTACATCCAACGTCCAGTGAAGATGTTCATGCTCAGACCTGCTTCGAGACGAGGCGCCTCTTCATCGTGATGCTGTTTGACAACTTCCTCTCTATAATTCAACCTTTTTTTTTTCTTTTTTTTTTTTTTTTTTTGTCAAGCCACAAAAACAAAGCGAGAGCGAGTTAAACATGCTGAGGAGAACAGTTGGTAGAATGATGATTCATCCATTCTGCCGGGGCTCTCTCCTCGCACGTCTGAGCTGGACCAACCATCTGTCCACATTGCCTGCCATGCCAGAGGCCCTTTCATATTTTCTATGCATGACACCGCACTACGCAAAGGCAACGCTGACAAACTTTACTACACTGGGTATTTTTTAAAATGATGTGTGATACCCACTCTAACAAAAGTGAGTGACAGGGAGAATTGTAAAAGAAATCATCCCAGCATTTTCCTCCCCCAGTGTTTGGCTGACAAAAAACAAGAACCACCCTGCATGATTTGTGCTTCATAGCAAAGTGATAATAATAATAAATCAACTTTATGTAGCTCCTTTTGTGGTACGGAAAGGACGCTTCACATAGGTACACACAAAAAACGGTTTCAGGTTATTCATATGAAGACCATCCACAGAAAAGCACACAGTCTGTGGGTTGGAGCATTTTAAAGACTGTTTTGATTTGAAAAGACTAAGTGGGTACATTTTTGTTGACTGAATATTGAATAATTGAAGCGTAAACAGAGAGACCCTGATAGTTGATGAGAGGGAAATTCATGATTTATTCAATTTTACATAATTATTTCACAAGGTTCTCATATATACATAGTTTTCTTTGTGAGCAGATGCAGCCGTCTTCCAGTCTGTGGCATTAACAGAGACCATCCTCAGCAGCACCGTCACAAGCTCCTGATGCAATGCAGCATATCTTGATGACTAACTCAGGTGAGAGCGGTGGAGGTGGGCAGCTGTCAGCTAGCTGATTCTCTACGTGCACTGTGGTCCTCCAAAGCTTGTCCTCACTTATTAAGCCTTGGTTGCCTAGTAACAGCAAAAAATTATCATGAGTTTCCTGGCAAGATGAGAGATTGTTTGTGTTTTTCCAGCAGAGTGAATGTATCATATGATCAGGCTTGTTTATTTGGAGTTGTTTTTAATATGTTTTTACATTTAGCTTTGTGTGAAGTGCTTTATGTGATCATTTTTTCAGTATGTTGCCTCATTTAAAGCTTATTTTTACCATCTGGTGTATTTTTTTCCTTGAGTTAATGTTTACATGGAATTTTGGCACTCCTGAAAGCTGTAATTTGTCGTTATAAGCCGAAGACTGCCAAAAAAGGCAGAGACACAAAACCACCGCAACAACAGCAATGATGGTAACTTTGAAAAATTATAAATGAGAAGAATACTCAGAAAAAGAAGACGAAGAAATAAAGTACAGCATCCAGTAAGAACTGCTCAGGATGTGGCTGAATTACACGAAGTTGTCAGCAGACACAGATGAAGGAGGCTGGTGGTGTGATCTTATAGCGCCACCTAGTGGCCAAATCCAGCTTCTCTCCTCACCGTCCAAAACAGCAGTTCTTCTCTTACATAATTACAGCACATTTTATGTAAGAGATTATTGTGACGCATGAGCCATCTATCTATCTAAAAATCTAAAATAGGAATATTTATCATTCCTGTTCTATTCTAATTATAGTAAGAATAACAGCAATAATCCAGATGTTGATTTTCTTACACTTTTTATAATAAGACAACACAACATGATAAAAAAAAAAGAATAAGAAACATGAATCAACTCAAAACAGCAAAGACAGATTTGTTTTAGTATTTAAGATGAGAGCTGTGACAGAACAGTGCACATGATGAACTTACGGGTTCCTTAATTATGCTGATGCTCGTTACATAACGTGTGTGTCTGTGTTTATGTCCCTAAAGAAACAATGTTGTTGTTTTTAACACAACATCTGCTGGTTTGTTGAAGTTAAAGCTGCGGTCCAACCGGTGGAGCTGAGTTCCGTCTGAACTCGCCCTGACTCGGATATTTTTAGGCATCACAGCTCGGTTCGGATCCCACATGTGTCGGTCCCGGTCCCCCCAGTCCGGGTCAGACGGAGCACGCTGCAGAAACGTGACCACGCCGACAAACGCACGCAGCCCGATCGGACCAATCACGGCCCGCCCAGCCGGGCGCGTCTCCGGTGGGCGGAGTCTCGAGCGAAGGTGCGGCGAGGCGGACGAGCGTCTATTCGTTGACGTCGGGGAAATTTTTCTGAAATAGCCACTCAAAACATCCGCCCTGCAGCGAGGGAGACGGGCCACACGGAACCGAGAGCGGCTTTTGACGTGAGTCCGGACGGAGAATCGGACAGAAATCGCAGTTAGAATAAATTTTTACATAACCAGCCCTCCCGGTGTCCGCGGTGCCACCGTGTCCTGAGGCCGCCACCTGCCTCCGCAGCGCTCCGGTGTGTTCGTCACAGCTCGGCTCACTCGGGCGTTTTAGTACGTGGATTATTTAAGCGTGTTTGTTATTATTCTCATTATTTTATTTTATTTTTGTTACTACATTCAGAAAAACAAGTTATACAACACGCCGGGCCGAGGCGGCACGGAGAGCCGGGTCCTAACGCCCGCCGGGTCGGCAGCGAGCTCCACGCTTGTGTCCAAATGGTTCAGCAGCTGTCGGCTTATAAATTCTTTACCATTATGGAAAAGGTTCTTTTAGAGCAAGGCTAATTTAAAAAAAAAAAAAAAGTTGGACCACCTTACTGAGAACTAAAAAACAAACAAAGGACTTCTCTTCATTTTGGATCTCCAGTGGCCTTGTTTTTCCTCCCTTTTGATATATATAAATAAAAAAAAAAAAAAAAAGTGGAGTGAGCTCTGAAAGGACTCTTGATCATTCAAAAAGGCCAAAAAAAAGGACTCGTCCAGTTGAGTAATGGTCATTAATACGATCCACTGGTTCAGGAAGGGCTTGCGGCTCCACGACAACCCGTCCCTCAAGGAATCTCTGCAGGGAGCGGACACCGTCCGCTGCATCTACATCCTCGACCCCTGGTTCGCCGGATCGTCCAACGTTGGGATCAACAGGTGGAGGTGAGACAGCATCAGCTACCAGCCCCCCCCCCCCCCCCCCCACACACACACACACACACACACACACACACACACACACACACACACACACATCTTTAATATCTTTGAAATCTGAACAGCTTGTAAGTGTCACCTTGTGATGCACTTTTTCTCCCAAATGATGAGAGCAAAATGTGAAAGTAACCAGTATGAGCTGACAGACTGGGCCGGCCTGGAAGACCCCATCATATTCTTACTGTACTGGCTCTGGACCAACGCTGATGATGATGCGTTGGCACAGCCTGCTCATCACTTTAATTCTCTGGATGTCACAAGAGTTCTGTTTCATGCTGCAGAGGCCAAGGCTGATGCAACTGCTTCATTATTTTGTGTTCAGTTTTTTGAATATTGGCGCTGGTCAAGTGTTTCCAGTCATTCACAGCTTCATGCGTGTGGCAGACTGTGGAGATTTCTTAATTCTGCCCTGTTTGGTATGTCACATGAGTTTAGTTTCACATCCAAGGTGAGTTATTCCAGTTAAATTACATTATAAATGATGTGCGTCGGTAATGTATGACATTATTAATATACATTGTTCTCTTCTAATCTGATTGGTTTGCACTCTCCGCCGTGACACCCTCAGATGTTTGTTGTACAAAAAACTATAGTAACCATTAAAATAAACATCAAGTGCAGAAGAAACATCAATTATACATTCAGATCCATAATTAAAATCAAACTAAATAAATAATGGGCCCTGACATTACATCTAATTTATAACATTACTTTTCTTTCTCATCCAAAAGAGAGTAAGACCTCAAATTGGTAAACAGTATTTTGGTGTGTTGACCGTCACCTCACCAATAATTACAGTGCAGCAGGGAGCAGTCTGTAATTATTGTCAAAATGGATTGCAGTCTTCATTCTTCATGCTATAATGTGATTTTTATGTAATGCTTTGTGGCTGAACATGTCAGTCCCGGAACTCTCTCCTGTTGAGGGTCCCGAGCTCATAACGGACCCCCGCTGCGATGGGACTGGTTACTGGACCGTGGAGGTCGAAGTTACATCAGATTGTTAGTGATTTCTTTGGTGAACTGGCTGCTCCTCATAGCTTACGTTCGCTGATCTGCAGACTGAAGTGTGTGAGATTAGTCTGAGTGTCAGACAGGATCAGGCTGTTTCACTCTCCTGATACTAATGAGTATATGAAGCTTTACGGCCTAATGTGACAGCGATAAGAGCTCAGACCGTTGAGTTTGGCCGACTGTTTGCCAACTTATAAACCGCTGACTCCATCCTTCTCTGTATCCGTCATCCATCCGCCGTTAACCTTCAGTGTTACGTGGAAAGTTTTCTCAGACAAAACAAACAGTCGGTCCCTTTTCCCTCCCAGCTGGATGTGTGACCCAGATAGTTGTGCAGCGCTGTCCCATGGCTGTGCACTGTCGTCAGCTACATAACTGCCTCTGTGTGGAAAGCTTTACTCTCCTGCTGAGCACTCTGGTTTGGGTTGTGGTCCCATGCCGTCACTGGAAGAAGGCGCGCCTATTACGGAGCATCCATGTTATGCTTCCACAGTTGTATAACAGCAGCCAGGAGGCATGCAGAGCTCACATGCAGGTCTCTCAGTATGTCATTCATTCCCTTTGTTTCATTCTTACCGCTCATATCTGACATGTAAAGGAAGATAAGCCCTTCATCCATTTAGAAAACGGGAAAAAACAGATGTGGCCAGCCTGGTGAAATAATAACATTTCTTTTCTTATTTTTTATTTATTTAAAGATTTCTTTGTGAATTTGTCTACAAATGAAGATTTAGCTTCATGGCAGAATCTACAGAAAAGCACCAGTATTGATTTATTGGAGCAGACATCTAAATTTGTGAGCTGAGTGACTATTTTACACAAAGCAAGAAAAAGTGATTTGCTGATGCAGGGAGAGGATTGTGCTGAAGGCCATGAGCTGTTTGATAGCCTGCAGTCTCTGTGAGTTGCAGCCTGTTCCTGCACAGGTACTTGTCATTTGTGTCGAAATGAGCCTCTCTGTCTGTCCTTGAGATCCTGTGGGTGATCCAGAGCCAGCGAGGCGGGTCAAAACCTGATGATATAATCACAATAATTTTCCTTCCTCCCTCCCGCCCGCGCCCACACCTCCACGCAGGGCTCAAGTAGGTCAGTGTGTTAGTTGTAAACCTTCCGTGCCTCTTGTGTCTTTGACCTACTTTTGCTCCCCTGCCGCTGCATCAGACTCCAGCTATCTGTGACGAGCAGCACAACTGTGAGCACTAATCCCAACGACGCTGCTCCAATCTGATATCTCTTTCAACAGTTTGAGCTTCAGGCTGATGAGTGAGTTAAACTGGGTGGCCTGTGATCATCAAAGACCTTTACTACTACTTATTAAAAAAAAAAAAAAGATCATGAGGATGTAATTAGTGTGAATTTGCTGTATAATAGAGTGTTTATAACAAGTAGGAGGACAGCAGCAGTTCCCCTCTCATGGAGGAGGGGGGGGGTCAGGGAGAAATAATAACAGACACATGACTTTTTTTCTGCAGTAAACACCTCAGATGAAGGTAGATTAAGCTTCTCCTTTGGGGTCAGATGTTCTGAGTCCGGCTTTGCTGAGCTGCACTGACCTCAGTGAGGAGCAGCTAACGTCGTGACTGACCTGCAGCTCAATCCCTCGACCAGCAGTGTAAATCTGAGCAGAGATGTAAGACTGCGGTTTCAACTGCTTCCATATGTGAATGTTTACAGTGTGACTGTTAAAAAGTGGAGCAGGGCGTTCCTGGTAACAAATCATTCATGCTCAGTTTAACCAACAAAACACTTCCTAGATGTTTAAAATAGGAAACCTTTCACTCCACATGATCATTATCAAAAGTGGAAGTCTATCATGTTGACATGCAGGAAGTCAAGTTCATTGTACTAAACTTGAATTCTATAGTAAATTCGAGAAACGTGTTGATTAATATTGGTGGTGGTAATATTCATCAGAAATATCCGCAGAAATGCTTGTCGATAAGAACTCCATAAAAATTAGGAACGTTTTTATTTTTCTTTTAGAAATAATTTTGCTTAGTTTGTCTCAGTTACAATTCTCTGTTATGGCTGTATCTATACTCTTGATTATATAATGATATTAAAGAGTGGTATGAGCTGGGTAATAATTTCAGCAGGCCCGGTTTTGATTTTAGACAACTTTGTGTGCCCTGGCAGATTATTGCAGAAGGGTGAAGTTAACATTATTAGTTTCGCCTTTCACTTCAATTCAAAGCATGAACATAGCTCGAGGCCTCGCTGTGCGCTTTTCTGCTCCAACTGTCAGGTTTTACTTGATCTCTGATTTTGTTTTAGCTCATTTGGAGGAGTCTAAAAACTGGTGCCCTGAAGGAAAATGGTCTCACAGTGCGCAGAAACATTTATTCGCTTTGATGGCTACAGCTCATGAAGATCAAAACCCCGGTATCTCAGAATATTAGCATATTTTCTCAAAAAAAGATTTGCAGTGCAGAAATGTTCATTGATTGGGTCTCCTTTAAAACAAACTGTGACACTTTTTGAGGTGATGCTGGTTGAAGGGTAAGTTGATCCGGCTGCTCTGCTTCCTCCAAAACTGTCACAGAATCCACTAAAATCCAGGTATGACAGCAAAACGACGGCCTTCGTGAGACACTCTGGTCTTTACGCTTTGGCAATAAAAGCATTTTTAACAGTGCACTCACAACACAAACACACACACACACACACCTGCTAATCATATCAGTACAAGATGTAATTAGGGCTGGATGGCACAGGAGGCTTCCACCTCCGAACTTTGGTTGCTATGGCAACAGCAAGGGACACGCCAGGTTACTGCTGCTCTGTTTGGATGCTTGTGTGTGTGTTTGCTTGCTGTAATAACACTTAATAATTACCACTTTGTTGGAAAATCAAACACAAAGACGCCATGATGAAATATTGGGTCATGTTTCCTCCTGTCGCTCAGTCTCTTCTTGTTCGCTGGCGATCACATACTGTGATGATTAAACTCCAGAGGAGACAGATCAGTTGACTCATCCACTCTCTGCATGATTCAGCCTGAAGGATGAACTCGGGGCTTTGCTTTGTCCACACAAACGAGATGCACATCAGTGTGGAGAGCAAAATCCAGGCTGTTCCTTGAAAGTTGTTGCAGCTGGTAATAAAGAAACTGAAGGACAATAGAAATGCTGGGCTGTTTTTCCGTGTCCTCGGCGAAGTGACCTGGTCAGGCTTCTTAATTCATGCAAAGTGGAAAACGAGCGGAGCCACAGAGAAGAAAAGTGACGCCCAGAAGGAAAATAATTTTTCTTACACTTCGCCTCACTGCTGGTTGGAGACATCCTGTGGAGGGGCAGTTAGTTGTTGTTGTTGGCGGGGGGATAATTTCATTGTCATATGAAAAAAATGTTAATTACAGTTTACATAACAGGACATTTGCAGTCCTCAAGCAGAGATGTCATCGTCTGAAATAAATTCACAGTATTTAATAGAAAACGCTTATTTTTTTCATTCGTCATGAGAGATTCAACTCAGCGGGTGGATATTAAACTCTGAAAGTCTTTTTGTATCTAATTAAATCTGCATAATTGAAGTAGAAAAGATTTAATGACTTGTTATATTAACAAATTCTCTCCTGGTGGTTTTCTGGATTCATTTGCTTAATATATTACAGATACATTGTCGGTGTGAGACATGAGCCTCCTGTGGTTTTCAGAGTTATAGAATCATAAAGTGAGATAATTCATCTGCGTGGAAATAATTTGACGGTATATCTGATCTTTATGGCAAAAACCTGAACCACAAACTATTTAAACTGGACAAACTGCGACATTGTTAAAATGAATGACACGGAGCCGGCATGGTCTGTTACGTACGGTGTTCTGTGATGAGGGAGTATTTGCCTTTATCACTTTGTTATTTTTTATTTTTATTTTTTGTCCAGAATGTCCAGTTCCCAGTTTGTCCTGCCTGTGGCTTTGTTATCTAACCAGCTGTGACACATTTACCACAAATGGGCTCCTTCACTGTGGTTAAGGGGGCTTACTGACATTATCCCACTCAGCCACAGATTGTTTATCCTTGGGCTCTGCAGGTTGATGTGTTTTAACTCCCCGTCGAACATTTACTAAGATGTGAGCTGCTACTTTTGCATCACTGAGATGCCAAACAAAGGCTCGCCTTTGAAAAAGATCTAAATATAATAAGAATTTTAACATTTTTTAGAAACTGCATGTGTCTTCATTAGACTGTGATGAGTAGAGAGGAAGAACCAGTTGCGTCGGAGCAGCATATAAATATTTACATTTCATCTGTGTGTCATTTTCAAGTAGGCGGAAGCAGCTGCTGAATTTGTTGAATTAGGTCACTGACTTGTCAGCGATATTGTATTTCCTACTGTGTCTCGGTCTTGAGTAGATTTTTCTGCGCTTTGCTGCATAAATCTGCATATCAAGGAGTGTGTTGAGTCAGAGCTGCTCTTTGGTTCTGCCTTTGGCTCGTTTTCCAGTCCAAACCAGAGTCATATTGCTTTTCAAATGTTTCCCTCTCAAACTTTGATTGCAAGAAAACACGATGTTCTTTTTTTCCCCAGTGAATGTCGTCGGGACTTATCTTTGAGTCTCGTACATGTTTGAACCACATTTTATTCTCCGTCATCCTGCAGGTTCTTACTGCAGAGTCTTGAGGACTTGGACTCCAGCCTCCGTAAGCTCAACTCCCGTCTGTTTGTGATACGAGGCCAACCCACTGATGTCTTTCCCAGACTTTTCAAGGTGACGTGCTCATTTCAGAGCACCAGCATTCGAACCCTAAACATTCTCCTCCTGTATCTCACTTCATTTTATCCTTTTAATCCGCCTTCCTCCAGGAGTGGAAGATTACTCGCCTGTCTTATGAGTACGACTCCGAGCCCTTTGGGAAAGAACGTGATGCCGCCATTAAGAAGCTGGCCTCTGAGGCTGGAGTGGAGGTGACAGTTCGCACCTCCCACACACTCTATGACCTGGACAAGTGAGTTTCTGTCACCCTGACGACGGCGTTAAATCCATCAGAAAAACCAGCAATGGCATGAGACCTGAGCTTCGTCTGTGAGCTTCTTGACCCTGTTGGTGCTCCTCCCCTGCAGGATCATAGAGTTAAATGGGGGTCAGTCCCCTCTTACCTACAAGCGGTTCCAGACCCTCATCAGTCGCATGGACGCAGTGGAGGTGCCTGCAGAGTCCATCACAGCTGAGATCATGGGGAAATGCATGACGCCGCTGTCCGAAGACCACGACGACAGATTTGGGGTCCCCTCCCTGGAGGAGCTTGGTGAGTCAGGAGCTCACAGTAATGATGGGGTTAATGCAGACTGGGCTGAATTTTAAGATGTTTTTTAAATGTCCTCCCTGCAGGATTTGATACCGAGGGTCTGTCCTCAGCCGTGTGGCCGGGGGGAGAAACTGAAGCCCTCACACGACTGGAGAGGCACCTGGAGAGGAAGGTCAGTCTGAACCAGAAGAGCAAAGAATAACCTACATTTGGAACTTTTTAAATAGATAGAAGTGGGTTTTTTGACATGACTCTGCGCTATAAGTGCATCTTCATGTCCGATCATTTCTCTCTCTCGTCACCAGGCATGGGTTGCCAACTTCGAGCGTCCCAGAATGAACGCCAACTCGCTGCTCGCCAGCCCGACGGGCCTCAGCCCTTACTTGCGCTTCGGCTGCCTCTCCTGTCGCCTCTTCTACTTCAAACTCACCGATCTCTACAGGAAGGTACGTCATCAAACCGCTCTGGGTCCATCTGGACCAGATGAGCTACCGTATTATGTGAAAATCCTGTTTATATTTTTGAAAGTGTGAGTCGTATTGTGTTTGAGATGAACTTTAGAGTTCCTAGGCTGAATAAATGTTTAAACTGTGTGTCAGCCTGTCCAGTTTTGCTTAGAAAAGTTTTTTGACATGGAGAAAACATGTTCTGAGAGAAACCAAGTTAAAAGCACCTCCCGACATCAACCGCAGATCCGGTTCACGGACGGACTCATCTGTCATGCAGCCATGAATATGCTATGATCTGTCAAATGGGGAGTTTAAAGGCAGTCAGAAAATCAGGAAACTGTTTGTGTAACCAAAACACAGAATAAAGAATAAGCTGTGATGGAAAAATACCCAGATAAGCTACATGTTTCAGTCACAGTTTGCTTTATAATGAGGCGAAATATCTGCAGTCTTAATCTGACGGCGCCACTTCCTCCTGTGTGCGATGCTTCTGGAAATATTAAGTCAAGTTTTATTGAGGAACGAAACTTTCTGCATTGCTGCTTTAATGTTTTGATGAAGTGAACACAGTAATATAAATAGCAGCAGTTCCACCCACAAATGAAGTCAGAGAGTCAGCACCTTTAGACGATGACTCATTTTGGCCGTGACGATGCAGAAGTTAAGTAAATGAGTTTGTCTTTGCAGAGAAAAGCTGCATCCTTTATTGTAAATATACAGTCTGCCAGTTAGTGTTTGATTGTATTCAGTTTGACATTTTAAGTGGTATTCTGTCTCATTTGGTGCTTAAAGGTTACTTGTCTGTCGGGACTAATGAAGGATTATTATCTTCTAACATGAATGTGCCACCTCTTTGACCCCACCAGGTGAAGAAGAACAGCTCCCCTCCTCTGTCGCTCTACGGTCAGCTGCTGTGGCGCGAGTTCTTCTACACAGCAGCCACCAACAACCCATGCTTCGACAAGATGGAGAGTAACCCCATCTGCGTTCAGATCCCCTGGGACCGCAACCCCGAGGCGCTGGCCAAGTGGGCGGAGGGTCGCACCGGTTTCCCCTGGATTGACGCCATCATGACGCAACTGAGGCAGGAAGGCTGGATTCACCACCTGGCCCGGCACGCCGTAGCCTGTTTCCTGACCAGAGGAGACCTGTGGATCAGCTGGGAGGAGGGCATGAAGGTAGACCACGCTGATCAACAGGATCAGATGATTTATTCAGTTCTTTGTATGTCACAAATATATCTGGACGTTTGGAATTTTCCATCTGGTCCATGTATGTTTTTTTTTTTCCCGGTAAGGTGTTTGAGGAGCTGCTGCTGGATGCAGACTGGAGTGTGAACGCTGGCAGCTGGATGTGGCTCTCCTGCAGCTCTTTCTTCCAGCAGTTCTTCCACTGCTACTGCCCCGTGGGCTTTGGCCGACGCACAGACCCCAACGGAGATTACATTCGGTGAGTTGTCGTCATCTGCTCACGGGATGCCTGTGTAAGTGCCAGTGAGTTAGCTTTCAAGTGCCTGATATGCTGTGGTGCTGTGGGCTCATAATTCACTGCTGGCTGAGATCTGAGAACTTTCAGCTTGTCCGACAAATATATTCTAACATGCTACTTTCTCAATAAAGCGTTTCTCCTCTCCTCACTCAGGCGCTACCTGCCCATTCTCAGAGGGTTTCCAGCCAAGTATATTTATGACCCCTGGAACGCCCCGGAGAGCGTGCAGAAGGCTGCCAAATGTATTATCGGCATGCATTACCCAAAGCCCATGGTGCATCACGCAGAAGCCAGCCGCCTCAACATCGAGCGGATGAAACAGATCTACCAGCAGCTCTCCTGTTACAGAGGCCTCGGTAAAGATGCTTCACTCTTTTTCACAAACATCTTTAATAGTATTAGGAGGCAGGAAAGGAATAAGATCATCTGAATTGTATTTCTTCCCTTCTTCCCTCTGGTACCGGAATGACTAGAATCATTTAGCTATTTAGAGGGAAATAAACCTGTTCAGGGAACTTGGGCTGTGGTCTAAGTTATGTGTAGCAAAAGTTCTGAGATTCATCAGACCCTCAAAAGTTAATAAATGATTTGAAGTCGCTGTATTTTGTTCTGAGACTGCTGGTGGTTCTCTGTGTCGGCAGGCCTTTTGGCTACAGTTCCCTCCAACTCCAACGGTAACGGCAACTGCGGCAGTGAAATGTCGTCAGATGTGATGGGATTCCATGTCGACACAACACATGATGCTGCAGCTGCATCTGGTCAGTAACAGAGGACTTCCTTTGACTCGTCCTCCTCAAACTTAATGATTTTACTTTTCTCTGCACTTGTGTCATATTTCTGAAGAACTGTGTTTTGTTTTTATGCAGGCTATCAGATGCCAGTTCACTCCCAGGGTGACTGGCAAAGTGGTGTCATGATGTACCTGCAGGACGAGCCGCAAAGCAGCATTGGCATCCATCAACAGGGTGGGGGACCTGCAGCCTCTACGCATTTTTCTCCTCCAGTAAATGGCCCAGTTAATAGCTCTGCTAAGCTTTGAATTTTGCTCTGTAGTTCCAGGTTATGCAGGAACCAGCTCCAGTATGATGTGTTACACTCAAGGCAGCCAGCAGATTCCTGCTCCCGTCATCCAGAAAGGTGAGCACCGATGTACTTTCAGACTGCAGTTGTTTCACTGATTAATTCTCTTTTCTTCTTCTTTCAAGCTTGTTGAGCTCCAGATTTATACTCTTTTATTATTTTTATTGTAAAAGTCTGCTGCTGTGTTTTCAGGGCCTGAACATCACTCCGCCGCTAACACCAGCGGCAAACGGCACCGGGAGGACAGTGGAAGCAGCAAAAGCTCCAAAGTCCAGAGGCAGAGCAGTCACTAGAAAGGTGAGTTGGAAATGTAACAATAACGCATTTCCATCGTAAAATTTCATACATGCTGCTGTTTTTGGTGCTTCCACTCATTGAATTACAGTAAAGATGTGGATAAATGAGGATCGTGGGAAAAATAATTGTTCTAAAAACAAAAAGCAGTAATGATCATTTGCATAGTCCATGTTTAAGTTTATATTGAATGAATTTTGTATGAATTTACGAGAAACACTAAAATTGAATCTGAAAGCAATCTTTATTTTTGATGTTGTCAATATGTCCTCATAATGTCTTAGTTGCTTTTTTTCCTTTTGAAATCGCAAATCTTCAAAAACTGCAAACATAAATATCTTGATCTCCCTTTTTCTCTCCACACAGGTGTTTTCTGCAGACCTGCCAGCACAGAGTGGATGCTAAGACTTACATTTTTTATTAAAGCACTACACAGTTGCATGATCACACACCCTCAGGAGGAGCATACAAACCTGTCAGTAAACACATTCATTCACAAAAGTAAAGTTTCTTAAGTAATCGGACTGTATGTTACCTGGTGGACTCCATGACCTGACCAGTGTGTGAGCACTGGAGCGGCTGCTACACTGTGCTCATCTTTGGGTTAATAATGCTGGGACTAAAGTCCTTGTGTATATAATGAATTTGCTAATTACAGCTCACATACAACCTGTACATATTTGGATATTGTATGTGTGTTTTCTCTTTGTGTAGCCATAGACCCATTGATATATTTTTGATATGAGAAATCATTGTGGATGGGTTTCTTTCTTTTTTTGAAAATTTCCAATAAAAATTAAAGCATTTATAGACCGTCCATTCTAAAAAAAAAAAAAAAAAAAAAAAAAAAAAAAAGGAACCTACAGTGAGAAATCTTGTATCTGCTAATTCTGTCCTCTTTTACCCGACTTCCTAAGCCGTTCGATGAATCTGTCATCAGAAGTGTTTTGGTCATCTATTTGAGTTGGCTCTTTTTATTCCTCACCACTGTAGAGGTGCTATCAGTATCACGTTAACTATCAACTCATCACCCTCATCTGTGGTCTTTGACAAGCTGATGATAATAACGATGCATTCATATCATGGTGCCCCCCCCACCCCGTGTAATTCCTAATAAATGTACCACTGGAGAGCACCGCTTCATTCGCTTCTTGTTCCCTCTCATTGTGCTTGTTTCATTAAAGCTGGCTTAAATATACAAACGGTCTCAACCTGTTCTTTGGTGTTCAAATGTTAAATAAGCTTCACAGTGCTTCGGTTTTTGTAAAATAGAAATTAGTATGTTCTGGACTCTGAGCAGGTTCGAGTATCTCGGTGTTTTGTAGGTTAGTGAGACTAAGATGGAGGAGATAGACGGATCAGTCATGTGGATGTTGAACCGAGCTGTTTAAGGAGCTCTGTTGATCTTTGTTCCAACCCTCTCTGAAGGTCATGACCTCTGGGCACATACAAAAGGCTTTAGGTGAGCCAAGTGAGATTTGGACATCTGATTAGGATGCAGACGGATTACATGTCCAATTTCCCCTTGAGGATCTGTAAAGTGTTGCTGGAGAGAGAGATGTGTGGATTACTTTGATTAGCTTGCTGTTTCCATGATGCAGGATTTATGACGCTGAACAAAGAAATTCTCTTAAACATGCTGAAATTTATTTTTCATCTGTTGTCTTCAGTTTTGACAATCAGTTCTTTCATTAGAACAGTAAGTCTTATTTAACAGAAAATCTTAAAACAGTTATTGCATCGTATACTCAGAAGAGCTCTCTGCATCAAAACAACAGACCATGATGAAGGCCACAGTCAAAATATGTCGACTTGTCCTCAGTGCTTCAAGTATTGCTGGAGGTTTTAGTCAAAGAGGTGAGGCTTTTCTTGAATTCAGGGGTAAATAACTTTTAAAACGTATGTTTTCTGACATTCACTCCTCAGCAGATCTGAGGGGAGCTACAGGGTTGAAGAGTGGCCTTTGCTGTCTGAGGTGCAGTTTGCCATAACTCATCTCAAAGTCCTTCTTGGTGCCCACAATAACATCCAAACTGCCGGCGCGTACATCGTACCCATAGGAAGCCAACTTCTGGATGCGGTAAAGCACAATTTGTGTGGTGAGCTCCAGCACGTTTGGAGATTCCTTCACCTGCTCCATGCTCACTCCAACGTCCATCAACCCCTGGAACCGCCCCACCAGAATGGGCAAGGAGTAGTACAATATGGCCGGGCAGCGGATCACTATTTGCTTGAGTTCATCCTGTGAGCAGGCGAGCACCCCCTCAATGTAGAGCAGCGCCTGCCGCATGGCTTCAGGCTGCAGCTCAGAAATGGAGGCTCTGAGGCTGGACACCAGGTTCAGAAGCTCCTCTGTAGTGAAGCCCTGCTCCCTCAGGAAGCCCAGACTGTCCCTCCAGGCCTCAGCAGGCCGCAGCAGGATGTACGGGTTCTGGCTGAGCAGCTTCTGCAGCCAAACACGCAAGTTTCCCTCATCGCCACCCAAGTCCAGGTAGGTTTCCCTCAGAGTGTGGATGACCTCCTGGTTGCGCTCCACAGGTCGACAGAAGCTCTGCGGGGCGCTTGCCATCAGTTTACCGATGATCCGCTTGCTAAGGCGAAGGCTCTGGAGGTACAGGATGTTGGCCTGCTGGTTGCTATGGTGAGTTAAGGTGAAGAAGGAGGCTGGGAACTTCTCAATGATGCTCATTAGCTCACGCTTGTTGGGGCACACAGACACCCAAAGGTCCCTCTGGGCGGCCACATCCTCGGGCCGACACAGGACGGCCTCGGGGTGAGTTTCCAAGATCCGGGCGATCGCTGTCGTGTCTGCACCCATGTCCCTCAGCAGATCAGCGGTTTCAGGCACATAGGCAGAGCTCTCAGACAGGACCCAGGCTTTCAGCTTGCGCACCTTCTGGATGTCCACTGACAGCTCATAGAGAGCATTAACCGTGTGCTGGTTTTCCAGTCTTTTGCTCTGAGAGGTCACGGTGGACGCCGAGACAGAGGGAGACAGCAGCAGCCTTATCCTGGGACAGTACGAGCACAGGGAGGCAGTGGTGACTCGAAGCATTGTTCACAGTCAATCTGGAGAACAAAGAACAAGAAAGATCTAATTACAGAGTGAACGGGCACGAGTAAATCCTGATTAATCAAAATACTCTTTGATCTAGTGCAGCTGTGAAAGACGACAATCTCATTGCTTGTTATATCCAACCTACCGCTCAAAACCAAAAAAAAAATATTACTCTCACTACCAAGAAACCAGAAAATTACTTCAGAAAATACATTTTTGGGGAAGCAAGCTGTAGTCCTTCTATCTTCTATTAAAAATCTTTAAAACATTCATGTACTACAACATGAGATCCACAGAGTTGGTTTAACTTCAGAGTGATTTCACAGGTAATATCCTTAAATTTTTTAGCATTAAAAATATACATAGAATATACATTTTTAGAGTTTACCACAGCTTCAAACTGTTTGGCTCAAAAACACGTGTGGATAATTCACATGCATATCTTAATAAAAATGTGAAACAGGGATTGTCCTCATTTTCCACGGGGAACAGTGTGTCCCATCTTCTTTTCACATGTGAACCCAGGTTGTTATTTATGTGTGTGTGTATGTGTTTTGTGTCACAACGCTGTCAGATCACAACCGAGTACACAAAAAAACACAAACAAATCCTGTGGCAGGTTAAACGATCAGGCTCCGACAACGACCCGGAAGTGGATGTTTGCACGGCAGGAGTGAATAAAACGGGATAAATTACCTAAAACTGGAGAAACAGCTGAGAATATCCGCTTTCATAACAAGAGCAGGGCTGCTGGGCGGAGCTACGGGGGAAACACATGAGACACACGTGACTCCGCGCTTCCGGTTTTCGGCACGTAGCCCCACCCACCGGGCAATTTTAAAGCCACAGGTAGCTTAAAAGTTGAATAAACGAAAAAGGTGGACGTCGTTAAAATAAAGAAATAATGTCTGGAATTATGTTTGGACTTGAACGACGAGGATAAAATCTAAAATTTAAAATATTCACGGCGCAGGTAAGAAGGTAAAAACATGCTAACAATGGCATGCTACCTTATCTTCTTTAGCTTAGCGGTAATGTTGTGGATAATTATCAATTAACTCAAAAATAACTTATTTAACGTTGTTTAAACAACTAAACAACAACTTAACAACGGTTTATGGGGTTTTAAAATCACTTTATTTCGAGATGCTTTTATCTCAGCTCTGCCACTTATTTATTTCACAGACTTTAACTTACATTGGCAAACGAAATGAAGATATGTTTCTTTATCCATTTCCATTTAACACAAACAGGGCCGGAATGTAAATAAATACTGAAGGCTTAAGTTCAATTTGGAGGTACTTTTCCGATTCCTTTTCATTTATTTCATTTGTTTATATATTCTACTGTAATCCAGAGGGAGATATTGAGATTTTTGTTTTAAAATGACTGAAAAATTACATGAAACTTGCACTCAATCAGGTACTTTGAAATGCTTAACGTGTCTTCTGTTTTTATTTTGTCAGCACACAAGGAAACTGAAAAAGAGACAGGAGCTACAGGCTGCTGCAAGCTGTAATGGGTGAGCACTTATTTTTAGTTCCTAATTTTTGTATCCATGTTTAGAATAATTCTCTCAGCGATGTGCTGAAAATAAGAAACAAAATGCACAACAAGACCCTCGGGATATAACCATCAAGCTGTTCTGTTTGGAAATGTTAAAAGTGCGTGTGTAAGATAATATGTAAGGGTAAATATTTGTCAGTGTGGCACAAAACTGACAGTGTTGCCAAATACAGCAACATTGGCAAACACTTAACTGTAATGTTTAGTGTTGGACACATGAGGTCACTGCATGGTTGCCTCTTAAAGTGTATCTGCTACTTTCATGAACTACAGACACAAGAGAAGACTTATCTGAGTGAGTGAAGCTGAGAAGGAGGAGTGGCTCATACAGGAGTGTTTTTATGTTTCTATCGGTTCATTTTAAGAGTTAAGCCGCAGAAGGCGTAGCTATTTACAGTCCCTGTCATTTGTTGCCTTTCTTTGCTGATGGACACAGTTGTCTCTTGCCACCGGCAGCCAACGGCGCCTTGATTATACTGGGGCCACCTGCTGTCCTCATGTTGTGCACAGGCATGTTTTACTGGCGCTCAGTCTACTCTGGGATGAGGGAGCCATGGGACACTCTACAGGCTTTGAGACTTGTTTTGTGGCCCTCTAAGGCCACAATTACCCCCACTCAGTATGAGCTCTAGAAGATCTATAATAAGACTGACAAACAAGCCCGTGGAGACAATGTGTTACAGTATAATAACGCACAACGGTTTGTTTCTAAGGAGTTGCACACAGCCATTTAACTGGACATCTCTGATTATTCGTAGCACCTGTCTGTGCTTGCCAGTTACCTCATCCTCTAAAAACGACATTTGTCCTTTTCCACCAATTCTTGTCATCAAAATTCTTGACATCAGTATTTAAATGTTGCCCCATGGAAGCAATTACACTTTAATCTGCTTTAATCCAGAGCCTCAAATAGCAAGAATGTTTTCATTGCATTCCAAAGTGGAAACAAGGCAGGACCAGGAAAGCTCGTCTTGTACGTCATTCTTCTTGTTGAAGCTCTTTGGTGGCGCCTATCTATCTTTAAGTGTCCTTCATCTTTAAAGGAAAAACTGTTGGCTTACTACAAAGATGACTAGATAAATCAAAACATATTTATTTGCAGGAAAAAAATGGGTGTAAATGTGGCTTTTCACTTTTTTTACTCTTGGTTATTTTTTAGCTTAAAATAAAAATTATTTCAGTAATTTTTGTTTGGTGTTAATTGAGTTAATACCTAGGTATTAGCTTGATTAGGAAAATGTGACAGCTGTTACTTCCCATCATTAAAATCCTTGCAGGCTCTGATGTACTTTAAAGATTACAGTTTACTTTGTTAATGGACATTCTTAAAGACCAAATACTTTTCGACAGTGGCTTTTAAACTATCATGATGGCTTTGCAAGTTCCCAAAATTCTGATTACATTTGTGTGATTCATAAACAGCTCATTGTAGCAATCCAACATTTAGAAAGGAGCCGTGGTGCCTTTTCTTGTTTATGCTCTATATTTCAGCCTCATAGTCTCTCTTGTCATTGCAGACGTCACAGAGAGCCTTTAAATCTATGGATGCTATTTGTTGTGGATGATACTATGTGCTGCTTTGTGGGACTGGAAAGCACAAGTGTGTGTGTGTGCATCTGTTGTGAATCTGAAATAGTCTCTCATCTTGTCCTTACAAAGGAATGAGGAGCACAGCAGGGGCATCTTTAGGGGATAAGTGGGGGTGTGTATGTGACTGACAAGACTTGGTGAAGGAGAAAATAGACTTTTCCATCTGTCTCAAAATTTGCCCTGTTGCTGACCCGTGTGCTGGAGACTGTGGTTAGTCTCCGGTCACATGGTCAGGGCAAACACTTAAAAACCCCTCCAGCTACACACCCAACACCCCAGTCATCAGTGCGAGACACCAGCTGGTCTTGGTGTACATCCCTCTGTCTTCCCTGGATAGCCCCTGAGCCATCAGCATGTCAGACACAGAGGAAATTGTAGAGGAATATGAACAAGAGGAAGAAGAGGAGGAGGTGATTGAGGAGGAAGAAGTGGAAGAAGAGGAGGAGCTGACGTATGTTGATGCAGAGAAGAAGGAAGAGCATGCTGAAGAAGATGAGCATGAAGAAGAGTCCAAACCGCGACATAAGACAATTTATGTTCCAAATATTGCTCCTCCAAAGCTCCCGGATGGAGAGAAGGTGGATTTCGATGACCTCCACCGCAAGAGACTGGAGAAGGACTACAACGATCTCCAGTCTCTAATCGAGCTGCATTTCTCCAACCGTCAGAAGGAGGAGGACGAGCTGGTGGCACTGCGTAACCGCATTGAGCGTCGCCGCTCTGACAGAGCCGAACAGCAACGTGTCCGTGCCGAGCAGGAGCGAGAACGCCAAGCCCGGCTGGCTGAAGAGAGGGCGAGGCGTGAGGAGGAGGCGGCCAAACTGCGTGCTGAGGAGGAAGCCAAAAAGAAGATGATATTCACCAACAAGTCCTTTGGTGGCTACCTGCAGAAGGTGGACCAGAAGAAGGGCAAGAAGCTGACGGCGCGAGAGGAGAAGAAGAAGGCCTTGATGGAGCGCAGGAAGCCACTCAACATCGACCACCTGAGCCAGGAGAAGCTGGTGGAGAAGGCGCAGGACCTCTGGCAGTGGCTCCACCAGCTGCACGCCGAGAAGTTTGAGCTGGCCGAAAAGCTCAAGAGGCAGAAGTACGACATCTATGTGCTCCGAAACCGAGTCAGCGACCACCAGAGGGGCTCCAAAGCATCCAAGACCTCCCGCGGTGCCAAAGGGAAGTCCGGCTCCTGGAAGTGAGGGGTGGAGTCCATGGCAGCTGGACCACTGATTTGTTTCTGGACTGTTCGGCTCCTATTTTCCAACTCGTATCATAAAAGCTGAGTGTAGATTGACTGGGACCTTCTTTTTCAGAGCTCCCTGAAGGACTGAAAAGAATTTAATGAATGCAGCATCTTGAATAAATCTGACTGTTCTATTGAGACAAGATAATTAACTTTATTTACTAATTCACTTTGTTAAATCTGAATGTGTGGTGGTGTATTCCTGCTCCACCCCAGTATGCTGTGTTTTATTTTGCTCTATTAACATAACAGTATTTTCACCAATGTAACATGTTTTATCCTGAAGATATTCAAAAGTATTTGGTGATGGATTAAAAAAAAATGTTTTCAATAAATCCAGATTTGAATTTCAACCATTACTGTTTTCAGATGGTGCAATGCTCTGCCTAATTCTAATGTATCTGTTTAGAATAACTCTCTTAATGCTTCATTTTATTTCTGTTTATTTCTTCTTCATTCATAGAAATGTCCGGAATCATCCACCTGTTTTGACAAAGGTAGCTCTGAAACAACTGCTCTGAGTATTTCACTGCAGTGATGAAGATTAACGTGGGTGGGGTTGTGTTAAAGGTCAGCAGGTGTGGCCCAGCTGACTTTTCACACAGCTAATTTAGTCTTGAAACTCAGAGCCAAAACCTGAAGAAGGGATGACTGTTCAAATGCCATTTGATGTCCTGAGGGTGTGAAAAAATCAAAAAGGGTCAGTTATTCATTCTGTTTTTATTGTACTTATAATTGGATACATTTTTACTTTTTCACAAATTCTTCCCAAACACAATCAATCTGAACAAAAGTGAACATTTTAAAAGAATGAATTAGCTTTTCTACAATATATATCTACACAGACAGTGCAAGAAAAAGAATAGTAAAAATATAAACAAGAGATTTCAAAACATTTACGTCCATTCAGTCTGATATGATCACTGAATTAATCCTCTTCTGTCAATTTAATGCCAATGTATGGAATAATGAAATCCAGTTTCCAGAAGGTGGCAGTACAACTGTTTGTATCAACCAACTTTTAAAACGCACATCTGCATTTCACAGCTAAATGACTCTGTGTTCTTATGTATAGTATTTTTATTCATAAACTCGTACAATCACCTTCATGTAGGTGTACTGAGTTTAAAAATATGGTAGAAAAGACTCGAGAGCCTTAAAATCAAGCTATTCTCTCACTAAAAGCCAAAAATGAGTGTGTAGAGACGCAGCCGTTGATGTTGTGCACTTGTTCCCCTCAGAGATAGACTTTTATATCATACACAGCAGCGAAGCCCCCGTAACCTGCAGTAAACGGATGTCAGATTTCCTCTCCCCTGTAGATTGTGACAGTAAGGCTCCAAGTGTTGATGCCTCGCTGCTGTTTTGCTCTCGTGGCCGTGACAAGCCATTAAAACCCTCCAGACACCACAGTATGTCAACAGGTTACCATAGCGACAGGGAGAGACTGTCTATGTAATCAGGTCTTAACCCCCCCCCCCCCAATCACATCTCAACACACTCACATCCACGGTGTGGGGGTCTGTATTGACAATGTGAAGACATACCGCTGCATCAATCGAATTCCCATGATGCACTGGGGGAACAAGATGTTCCCACAACTCAGCTGCTGCAGTTGAATCGGATAACAAGTGCAGATCAGGTTTGAAAGAGGAGACGTACTTCACTGTGACACACATGAATCTGAAACGTGACCGCTCATGTCATAAAGTAAGTGTGTGTGTGTGTGTGTGTGGGAGATGGGGGTTAGGTTAAAGGTCAGGGCCGCTTTCTGGTAATCATACATTCATGAGTCAAACATTTTAAAGCACAAAGTGGCTTGAATTTCATTTACTCGTGCAGGAAGAGACTACTGCCCATTCTGGAAAGAGACTTTTGAACCTGACTGTAGAAGACTGACCAGAACATCAACAGCAGCTGGGTGGATTGGCTCTTTGCTTACAAATATGGCCATGGAGGATTAAAACAGTTCCAGGGGTGGCTGTCTTGATGCATTGGCTCTAATTCCCCATATGTCTGTGTGTCGCAGTGTGCATTTAACTCCAATCTTCCATAACGGTTGTCAGGAGCCTTTGTTGTGTTGTTGCTCATTCTTCCTATTAATTATTAACATTTTTCTTTAATGAGATTTAAATGAGCACAATGAGAAATAAAAACACAATTTCATAGTAAAGAAGAAGCTCTTTACATCCAACAGAGAGGGATCTGTTTTCTAACAAACTTTAGTTTATTAGCTCTGTATATATTGGCAGATAAAGGGATTTTATTCTGAAATACATCACTTGTCAGTGTGCAAGTAAACTACAGATTGCAGCATGAGTGAGATGACTGAAGGATGGAAATTTATTAAGATTAAAATATGAAGTCTTTTAGAAATGAGCTGACATTTAAGATCAGTGTTGGAAACTCAATAAATTATTGTACTGTGCTACTGTATTTTAGTAACCTTTAGTAAGGAGATAAGAGAGGAACCATAGAAGGACCTTTCCGTTAGCATTTAGAGGACACAACTGGCTCTTATTGCCGCTGCCACTTACTTTGACCACAACCTGCCAGGCCTTAGTCTGAAAACCTAGAAATAAATGAGCATTTTCACACATCAGGTTCCCTCACATTAAATTAGGCAGCTAATTCAGGTACTCACTTAATCATGGGGATGTTTTTGAGTAAATTTAATCTGAATTCATAGGTCAAGTAAGAATCAAAAACAAAACGAGTTATGTGCATATAAAACAGTTCATTTTAGTTTTCTCCTGGGTATTTTTATGACAGATCTCAATGTTTTATTTTGTTGTAAACATACACACACAGAATGCCAGCAGGGAAAGCAGCTCAGGGCTCTCTGGAAGCCTGTAGCCGGTGGATAAATTAGTCTGCCCCAGAGAGGGTGCCGTTTGGGCTTATCTCCAACCTCCCCCAAATTGAGGTGGGAGTTGGTAGCAGCCAGAGGTATAAAGGAGATTTAGCCTTTCCGACAAGGCATTCATCTCTGCACCTCCTCAACATCCTGCAAGTTTGTGTGCCCTGATCCCCGTGGCCTTATAAAGATATGATGCTGCTGAGCGTCCAATCAGCATCTCTTTGCAGCCCTTTGAGAGTATTGAGGGTGTTCATGAGTATGTACAGCTAAAGCGCCATTGAAATATTTCCTGTGTTCTTGGTTTGTGTTCAAGTTCAAGAGTCTTTATTTGTCACATGTGGTACACCCACAGTGAAATGTACTTGCATAGAAGCACCCCTGTGCACACTGCGCATAGCAAATTCCATGACTTCTGTGATTATCTCTGTGATTCTGGAGATTATGAATCACCCCAGTTTGTTCTGTTTCATAAAAATACATTTGGTTCTAAGAGATCCCCACAACAGAAGGGTTTCTGGGTTTCATTAACCAAACACTTTTTTCACAAACTGCTGGGTGGAGCCTGTTTCTCCAGATGTTCATTATCTCAATCTATATTTTCCTCGCAGCAGTTATTTAAGTAAAGCAATTATTAAATGCTAAATTACTGTACTGTACTGTGTATGAAGTGTAATAGCACCACATTTTTATCTTCCTTTGAGTCTTCCTCACAAGGATCAACAGTGTTAGCAGAGCTCTCAGCTGTTACTCGAAGATGACTATGTTGGTTGAACTGAGGCCTGTTGACTATTGGCATCTCATAACTGTCCATATGTAATCAAACTATTCTCACTTGGCTCCCTCTGTCTGCATTTCATGGCTCATAAGACACGCTCTCCTTTCACTGTCTCATATAAACCTTTTTATTGGTATAGATGGTAAAACAGTATTTCATGAGAGAGAAGCATTTTGGGAAATATAGTTGTCTGCTATGTTCTCAGTACTTCAAAGCCCACATCTTCTGACCGATTATTTACAAGGTGTGATATTATACCTCCCCAGAGTTAGTGAGCTGACTAGCTAGTGATTAGTGAAACTTATTCACCCCCCAGATGAGAGATAATGCTGTATTTCATTGCTGTCTTTGACTGGTGCAGTCTCATCATTGTGAAGTTATTATAGTTAAAAGCTTTAAATGTAAACTGTCTCAGAGACTATAATATAATATCTCCTGTTTGGGAATTGATGAGTCTTCAGTGAGATCCTTCAGATGGTGACTTTGGATAAAAGCGGTAAAATCTAAGAAGTTTTATTCTCTGAGGTTGTTTTTGCTGTTTGTATCAGCACTTATACTTGAAGTGTAGGGGAATACGGATGTATTGGACTGTGGGATGGTTTACGTGTGATTCTCTGAGTCATTTTGTGCGCCGTTCTTGTCATGTGTCATGGGCAAACACTATTAATATAAACCAATGCAGTTACCTAACAGCTTCCTGGCGGCGGCACCCAAAGACCCTTTAGAAGTACACAGGTCCAAAATATGACTCACCATCAGCGTGTAGGAGCTCAGGCTGTTCATTCATGGAAAAATAATACTAACATTACACATCTGCTCACTGTTGTTCTCACTGGCTTCTTACTCAGTCTGTGACTGTGAAATAATGCGTGGTTCATGTGGTCTGCAGGAAGAACTTAACGCTTTGCCAGAGTTTAAAAAGACCTGGAGGAGTCCCGAGCGTCACCGTCAGGTCCTGTGGGGGGCTGTGCTTATCAAGACAGAAATATAAATATTAAAACTCTTTGTACGTCAGCGTAACAGTGCAGTGCTGATTATTGTGAGGGATATTTTTTATTTGGTGTATGGTGCTAAAACACGAAACAAGTAAATAAAAAGAAATTCAGTAGTGCTAATGGCCAAGGCACAGTGTGAGTCTTTAAAGTTGGAGCCCTGGACTCGTAGGCTAGATGTCAGATGTGGTTTAAAAAAAGAAAGCTTAAAATGACCAATATGTTGATGAGTTGTTTGTCCAGTTGTGGAGGTGATGATGCAATTATGGTCTGGATTTGTGTAATATAACATTGATTTCTCTAATCACCTGAGATTTGTGAGCAGACTGATGAATCCCACAGGAATAAGTGTGAGAAAATGATTTTCATTTCACACCATCATCCACACTAACTAATGCAAATGTTGGTAATGAACTAATGAGACGAATGGTTAATTTGAAGGTCAGCAGTTGTTACAACACCAAGATTGCCAACGTGTTACACATATTCTGTCCTGTTGCTGCCATTGTGAACAATTTTCAATCTTTGCACCTCAACTCTTCATGTTACAGAGTCGTTTTCCTTTTTTACAGAATCTCGTAGCTACTAACATTGTAGTCACGTTTCAATGTAAATATCTGTTTTTATGTTGCATTGTGAGTGAATAATGTCTGTAATGTCATCACGAGTGGGTTTGGTGAATGCAACGCTGACTGAGCATGCAGTATTTGTCTGGATGCACTGATTGTTTCTGCAGTTTGAAGGAAACTGGATGTCTTTATCTGTATTCTTCTGTTCTGTGCTGTGTTTGCTGGCCCAGCTCGTTTTATTTGGCACATTGGACGTTAGCAATCGGCGTACTGCTGGATGAGACCTACCTGTGATGGAATCAGTGACATCTGATAAACGGCTGCATTTAGATTCAAGCTCACGTCCTTTGTCTCCCTGATGATTCATCTCGACTCCACCACCTCTGCTAGCCATGTAAATCAGCCGAGCAGCTGGAGTGGCCTGATCCTCCCAACCTGTTATTAGCATGTCCTCTCACCGCTGTGACGGACCCTGAAGATGCCGTGGCTGCTTGTACCTGTTGAACCCACAGCGAAACCTCTTGTTTCACCGTCACTGCAGTGCTCACGTTGTCCTAATTACAACTCTGACTAATTTTGAACGGGGCTTAATGTGAGTGTGAGTCAGAGCTAAATGAGGCAGCAGGGATGATCTCACAGCAGAGGAAATCTTTAAGAAGCCTTAAAAAGCTTCAGTTATCTCTGGCAGTGTGAAAATGCTCGCTGCTGTTCATTTCTAAAAATCTGGATAAAATCATTTGGATGCCAAAGCTGAAGATGTTTGTTTGCTTTAATGACCACAGATGACTCACACAGATTCAGGAAAACCATCATGAACTTTCCCTGACATCCCCTGTCCTTTCTTTCCTCGCTGTGGAGGAATATTGTTTTGTCCACACAGACTGTAAAGCGACAGCTGGATGCGCACAAACAAAAGAAAACCTGAACAGCTATGTAAGAAAAGAAACTGTTCTTTGGTAAAAATCATCTACCGGTGGAATAATTCATTAACTGTGACTTCCATGGTGCATTTTGGGAGGAAAGACATCCTGTCCTCCAGCTTAATATTCTGGTGCACCCTCTGATTTGTCTTCTTTTTCATGGAAGAGGCTCATGAAGATGTTGGAGTATTCAGACCAAACCACTATGAAGGTCCCATCTTTTCATAAACAATGTTAAAATAATATCACAAGTTTAAACCTGCTACATATTTTTGTGGATATCAAAAGTGTAATTTTCTGTGGAGCCAGTTACTCCCTCTACTTATCAAATCAGTCGGTTTCTATTGTAAACGTTTTGATAACGTTCATCTCGAATCCCACAGTTAAAATATTCATACTCCAGTGCTGGCTTTAAATACGAATCCACGCCCGGGTGATTCATTAGTTGGACGTTTCTGTTGGGATAAATCACTTGAAGGAGCCTGACTAATGAGTGGATTCCTGTGCCTTTGCCCCTGGGGTGAAACAGCTAACCTTCTACATCAATACGACGCTTCATAAAGCCAGTGATGGCTGGTTCAGGCAGTGCGACTGACACCCAACAAATTCATACAGTCTATTTTTATTTGCTTGATATTTTAAATGTTTTAAATGAAAATCTTAAGGAAGATGCATGCTCTGTGTTGTAATTTCCAGAATACAGCTAGACTTTGTGCAGAACAGAAGAAAAGAAGACATTTTTCAAGGTAGCGTCTCCATTTGTATTCAGCCTCACGTGTACATCATTAAACAGTTGATGCCATCAAATCACCCTTCTTGATATCAGGCCTTCCAGGCAAAAAACCAGACCCTCAGTTGCAAGGAGGTATTTGTCCTCCCAGACAGGAAAGGACTATTAATGTGAGGTCAGCAGCAGGATGTAGACGAGTTCTTTATATGCTGCCAGACAGAGAAATCATTAAGCAAGCACAGACCTATGTCTGACTCTGGACAGATGTTCAAGGGTGGCGGCGAAGCTGGTGGAGGATCTACATTGGCTCTATTAAGATGACCTACCAAGATGGAGATACAGAATACTTTGTGTGTCTAAACTATCATGTGTGTGTGTGATTTGTGTGCAGTGGAATCATTGCTACACACAGATAACTTTCATATTCGCTGGAAATCTCACACACCATAAAATTGATATGAGTTATGTAATTCATTTCCTACCAGATGCGCTCTCAGCATGACCACATGCTAGGAAGCCATGATTTTTTTTACTCCCCCCGCCCCCTTTCCTATTTTAATGGACACACCGAAGGCCATAAAAACTACCGTTAGGCTGTAATGGGTGGTGGCATTACATAACTGTCTGTCCACTTACCCCCTTTAACTGTAATTGTCCTCAGAATAGAAGCAGCCCCCGCTACATAGACATTAATGAGTTGACCTTTGACCCTGTCTATCCAGTGAGCCATGAAAAGCTCCACTGTAATAAAGCAAACCTGCAATATCTTTAGATGTGAAGTGTCATTATCCAGAAAATGAAATTCGTAATACCAGTCTGGTTTGATATGATTTGCTGCTGATATTTAAGTTCAGGATTTAAAATGAAAAGTATCTTTTTTTTTTTTTAATTAAGTTTCTAAATCATATTGACATTACTGCAGCTCTTTGATAAGCCAGTGATGGCTAATTAAAGCTCTCAAAGTGCCATTATTCAAAACAGGGTGTCTCTTCAAAGAGTAGACACTGAGAGGAGCGCTCGTCTTCATCTTACATCTCCTGTGTTGACAATTTGAAACTGGCATGCGTAATTTCGCCCAGTAATGACTAATCCTGCAGGTGCAATGTTTGACGTGAGCCCCGGGGCCAGTTTCAGTCTGCATACAGCCGTGGTGTTAAAATATCCAGCACAAATAAGCATTCAGGAAAGGACAAAGCGTTAATTACATGCATTGCCACATGGAGCTTTTAGCCCCTGCTAATCAAAGATACAACTTTCTCTAAATACGGCTTCAACATTCAGAGAGTGGGCAGCTTTCATTGCCAAGGAAACTAATGGAACAACCCCCCCAAAAAGGAAGTTGTGCTGCATGACTGTTATTTGCTGAGTGTTAGAAAACACTGTAAGGAAGCAGCATTTTGCCAGACAAATTGGAATCATCGCACTTTTAAATATTGCTATTTGTAGTGACAAAAGAAACACTGCTTTGTGTAAAAAAATAAAAGCAAACAAATGTTCAGTCCACTTCTTCCTGCTGTGTCATACTGTTCTGCACTCTGAACAAGTCAAAGCCACATTGATCTGAATAATTATGACATTTTAGATGCAGACAAACACATCTAGGTTTCCAGTCTGGAGGAAAAAAAGCTAAAAAGTTATTATCTTGACAGCAAGTTGAGAAACCTCTTAGAAAAGGCTGAATTACACGAGCGTACAATGAAGGAGCAGCACAGGAGGAGCCGAGTGTGTGTGACAGACCCATAATTAAACTGACGGTATTGATTGATACGTCTGCCTGGTGTGTGTGAGGCAGGTGTCAGGAGCTCAGCTCATTGTTATCACCTGCACATGAAAACTGGAGTCTTTGTTGTGTTTGTTTCACAAAACACAAAGCAAAGTAGCAGCAGTTCAGATGTTAGCTTCAGCCAGTCAGCAAAATACACTGATCCCATAAGTGTGTGCGTGTGTGTGCATTAGCTTTTTCCTTCTTCTTCTTGTTTTAGCTCTTAGATTTGCGATTTAACATTTAAAGAATTCAAGCTTGCACTGAAATGTTGAAATTGAACTTTCTGCGTTGTGAGAAGATGAATTTTAATCCAGACAGTCCTGGATGATTGATGCATCCATGACTGGCCAATCAGATGCCAGAACCCGATGTAAAAAAACACCAAGGACTTTTGAGTTATTACACCATCAATTTATCTTTCTCATCAATGATTCGTGAACAGTTGCATGTACTATTTCTGACCCCCATTTGTGTTTGTGCTGCTTTGATCTGGTGACATTAAACTACATTAAACCGAACTAGTTTCAGCTCGTCTGTCTGTCCCACTCTGAAAATGCAATGATGTGATGGGAAGACGTGCCACGTGCCTGTCAGTAATATTTAATCATCAGGGCTCTTTGAGTGTCAAAGCAATATATAATACTGACATAAGACTAATGGATGTGCTGCTGATGAATGAAAATTTATTACAGTCCTTAATTTCTCCAATTTTTATTACAATTGAGATTTTTTAGAGCGTCAGTAATATACCCTGAATGAAAACGATGAAAATATGGCTTTAGCCTTCCTGGTCAAAGAAGAGACGTGTTCCGAATCTTCATGTTTTTATTTATTTAGTTAAAATACATATGAAACAGATACAATAAACTATATCCAAATGTTTACTTTAAATCCTTACAAAAGTTATCACAAACTGTACACATCATGACGGTAGAGTTGCAGTTGTTCCAGCTCAATATAGATTTGACCAATATGCAAACAGATACAGCTCAAAGCTCTAAATTCCTAAACATGGAACAAGTTGATAAGGTAGAGTCGGCTTCACGTGGTTTCCATTTTGACTAATTGTTCACAAATATTACAGAAAGTGTATAAATTTCACTCGATTACAAGTCTGAGCTGTTCGAATTATCACCAAACGATAGAAATACATTGTGATGTCTCTATTTCCATAACTTTACGACAACTTCTTAAATTTCACATTTCAATATATAAATGGTGCCATAGACAATTTTATATATATACAAATGTAAACACAATTTTTAAATTTTGAAATACTTTTAACATATCCATTGCTTACATTTTCTCTCAGCACATGTGTTTTTAAAGTGGTGACAAACATGCTACAAATAAATGTAATTAACATTAAGGGCAGCACAGACGAAAGAAAGCATCATCATATGCATGTGCAAGAAAGATAACAGTACATAGCCTTTTTCTATTTGCTATGTTGGTTCTTATTACTCACAAAGGAGAAGCTGATTCAGTGTTCTGTTAGATGCACTGAACTTAATTTCATATGGCTTCATGTACAAAAAAAAAAAAAAAAAAGACTTGCAAAACTTGCACATTGAGTCTGTTTTTAAGCGTCTTCTTTCATGGATAGTAATTCCCTGAATTTGTAATGGGCGAGGCAGTTATAGAACAAAGTCGGCTTTCTGTCTGCCGTGCTTTATTTTTTTAAATGAGATTTTGTATTTATGTGTTACTGTTTTTGTTTTTTGACCAGCTAACAGTTCAGATCTTTGATTTCAGACTTCGTTTCAAACTGAACTGCAGCATTTTATCAGCAGCAGCTAATTAATCTAATCTTCACAAGGTGATTGTGTACAAGGTTCACTTTTCAATGTTTCCTGACTCGGTTGAAAATACGAAGAGGGTCTTAACAGTGCACTTGACTTAATTACTGCATGTTGTGGTATCGTGCTAAAAGACTGAGCCTGAAGCATCATGTCCTGAGCAAAGAGTCGACGTACGAACCAAATTCAGCTGCTGGATTTACCTACTTTTGTACATTTTGTACTTTCAAACTGATGGTTTGTCGTCTGTAGCTCAATTATAGAAGGATGAGGGCTAATCTGCATGTTTTAATGTGAAGCTAAGATGGAGGATGTGTTGGGCTGGTTGGTTAAGTGTAAACATCTTCAAGCTGAATTAGTGTAGCAGCATTCAGATCAGCACAAACTGGAACCTTTAAAGTAAGGCTCAGTTAGTTAATGAGCCAGATATGGACATATATCAACATTTTCAATTTACATTAAAGCACATAAACACAGTTAAAACTGTTTTTTTTTCTTCTGCATTTGGTCTTTTTGTTTTTCAGATTGGAGCCAAACTTTGGGCTTATCTGAGTTACTGCCACAGCATAATGTTTTTAACTAATATTTTATGATATCTCCTAATGGAGACCATCCATCTACCTCTTATTATAACATTTTTAAAGTAAAATGTAGAGCCAAAGCATCAACCAACAGACCAATGTTCATTAGCAATACTTCAATTTTTCACTGCGACAATTAAACAACAGCTTAATGATATTTCATTGGAATAATAAGTGGATGAGTAAATAATATCTGGGGGCTTCTTATTTCATTTTCCACTATGCTGAAATTAATCTGCTGTACAAAAATAAATCTTAAATTGTCTTTTTTTTTTTTTTTTTTTTTTTTTTTTTTTTTTAGGGAACAAATTTACTACATAGTTAAAACACAGTTTGATTTTATGTGTTGTTCGTCCCTCTGTACAAATGTTTGCTACATGTGTCTGCTACAGTTTCTCTAAATCTGAATCCTGTTGACTCTCCTAATCTCTGCGGGTAACGACGACTGGTTAATGGCCAGTTTCACACATCTGTGACAGTTGTGACTGAATCTTCTCAGACATGTATCCAGCCCTTGAAGATGCACAATTTACCTGCTTTCTTCAGCCAAAGGCTTGATCATGACTCACTGGATTTATTGACTGATTTTCTTTCAAGTAATTGTTTCATGGCACTGAGCAGCATAGCCCTTTAACTTTGTGCCATTTCAGTGTAAAATGAGAATGTCACTAAAGAGCTCTCGGGCCAGAAAAATGTTGTTTAAAATACTGAAAAGTTTGATGCAGCTGTAATGAATCACTGAGGAGGCCACTGCAGTGTGGCCTTCCATTCATGTGGTCTGTGTACATGTCTGGTACATAAAGAGAATTTAAAAGCTGATGTGTGAAAGACAAACCCTTCAATTGAATGTCAGTTACTGCTGTGCATAGCCAGCTCTGTAGAGCAACGAGGTTGAGTGAATGAATAAAAACCATTTCAATTCACCCTTTTTTTTTTTAAACAAACACATAAACATGTTGGAATGAACTCAGTTTTCATACAACATGCTCACAAGACACTCGTAGGCAACACAACGCATCAGCAGCTCTAAACAAACATCTGTTTTCTTACAGAGGCGACGTCGTCACTCTACCTGCGATCATCAGGGCGTCTGCGGCGGTTTGGGCGAAGGACACGAACCTTGACTCTCAAAGCTCGCCGCTCTTCCAGGCCACTGCAAGGTGAGATGCCACAGAATGCATATCTTTATCGGGGTCATTTGTTTTCGTTAAATGAGCAGATATTTCTCTAATCCTAAGAACACACTGTGATCATGGGCAATTAGGTCACGCTATTCCAGTCAGGTCAAATCAGGAGATCACGGCCAGGTGGAAGCTCAAAATGAGGAACAGAAAAATCACAACAAAAATGGAATCAGTTGCTTTTCTTTCTCTGCGAGTTGTTTAAATTGTGTCAAAATATTTAAAACCCATCCTGGAAAAGAAGAAGTGGGAATAAGCCACTTCTATGTAGTTCAATTGTAGCTTTAAAAGGTCCAAATAATTGCATTTAATATGTGACTTAACGCACAACCTCAGTCTGGGGTCCAGGGTTTGTGTGTGCTGGTGTGTTCTCATTAGAGGATGAGTCTCCCACTGTGTTGTTGATCAGGACAAACGCTTTCCTCAGAGGACGCAGGGTCATTTACTGTGACGTTCCCACAGCACAAAGCGTCTCAGAGAAGAGACTTCATTAAAGCAGGTATAAATAATAATGAAAAGCCAACCAGACCCTATTTTTTAAAATGAGTTTTTTTTTGTGCTGCACAGGATCCTTTTATTGTTCTTTGCCTATGATCACAGTTTTTACCAAAGTATGAAGTAGTTTACCACTGAAAATGGGTAATCACCTGTGTCTTCCTATTCGTCAGGTGGGAAGTGGGTGTGGCAAAAGAGGAAAAAACATTGATAACATGTAAAATATGAAATTACATGAACCTGCAAAATTTGGGTTGTCTTAGCTACACATGGGATCTGGTTAGCAAACAAATTAGTCACCGGCGCATTCAAGAGTCACTTGGGTTTTATCCAAAGTTGTGAACTTGCTGACTTCTCTGTGAGCATCTGCTGTGTGCATGTTAGCTGTTTATTGAACCACAATGTCTATTTTGTATTTCGACATTTTAAATACACACATGCAAAGTGTAAGTAAGACAGTGTTGTTGGGGAGTGACTTTGACAAAGCTTGACTCGCTGTTTCTCTCTCTGTTAAAATGAATGTCTGTCTTCTCATTTGACTTGAGGGCTCGTAAATTTGCCAAAAGGGCGTGGAAGTGAGGAAGTTTTTTTGGATGTTTTTTAGAACCAGGAAGTCAAGAGAAAAACAGCTGTCTGTTGTGCTGCGGGTCAGCCGAAGCGCTCAAATATTTAAAAATGGAAATTCTGGAAAAATTTAATTTTTAAATATTTGATCTTTTACCTCAATTCTTACATTACATGCATTTACTGTTTTTAACAATCCAGTTTCACTGGTTTTCTAATGTGCTGGATTGTTTTTACAATTAGAAAACCAAAGGAGCATGTAATGTAACACACATGAAGGAAATGTTCAGTGAGACAGAACTGAGCTCTCGCTGATGGTCTTATGGGGCATTCAGTGGCTCGCTGAAAGCTCCAGAAATACCCGGGGTCAACAGTGCGAAGGATAGAAGAAGACAAAATATCTGTACCTCTCCCAGAGCGTGCCAGTGTGTGATGGGTTTCCGTGGATAAGCCAACATTTCGTTCCAGTGATCTCGACCAAGGCCCTCAGCATCTGGCCCGGCATGACACACACCAATCACCTCATTGTGTCCGACCCTGTTAGCAGCAGGATGCACACATTGACACAGATTTGGACGCACATAATAAGACTTCTTTGTCTGGGTGCAGACATAAAAAATAATGTTTCATAAGCATTTACCCAGTTTTCAGATGAAAAACTGCTGTGAAAAGAAGCTGGAAGCTTTTCAAGGTGAAGTCTGAGCAGCAGCAACAGAAAATAAAAGATAACTGTCCTCAGTTAAGAGCCAACAAAAAACTCATTAGTGCTGTTGTCAGTTTCTGTGTTGAACACTTTTGTTGATCAAAGGCTAGCACCCTGATTTTGTTAGTGTCTAGTCTTTTCTCCCTGTAGATGATTTATGGCTTAAAGCATGTAATTATTAGACCCAACTAAATGAGCGAAGGAGCTTCAGCGAATGAGAAATTTCAGACATTTAGGTGGATTTGAAGGAATCCAAAGAAAATGGAAGATAGAAAAAATTTGCATGAGGGAAAGAGGAGGAGGTCCACAGAGAACATGAGGAGACAGTGAGTGAGACCTAAACGGAGAAGCAGGAAATCTGAGTCCCTCACCGATCATAATCCATCACCATGATGGACAGACTGACTTGTTCGACGTTCTCTGGGGGGATGTCGAAGATGATGGCCTCGTTGTACACCGGGTTCAGTGTGCTTTTCTTGGTGGTGGTTTTTCTCTTCTTCAGCCTCCGTCCGTCACAGATCAGGTAAACCTTCACGTATGGATCTGAGAGAGACACTCACTGTCACGGCGGTTTGCTTATTTGTTGCTGATGATTTTAAACTAAACTTCAGAACAAACGCGGAGAGAGAAGCTGTTGGACAACTTCTCTATTGAATCCACAATCTGCCCTTAAAAACAGCAGCCATTGCTCTATTCTGTCGGAAGACAGCACTCACTGACCTCCATATCTCTCCAGTTTCCATTCTAAGAGGCCACCTGCTGCAGCTTTTCAACTAAGTTTGATTTATAGCTCAGTTTGAGCATTTGATGTGAAGCGCATCTTATTTGCCGCTGGGTTACCTGAAGAGCCTGTGATGTCCATGGCTTTGAGGTTTCTGCATTTGATGACTGTTAGGGTCATTCTGCCCGCTGTGGGGAGGTAGCACAGCGAGTACATGATCTCTCCCAGGTCAACGCTCTCCTGGAGGACACAAGAAGACAAAATCCTTTTTTTTTTTTTTTTTTTTCATGCTTTGACCTCATTATGGAAAACAGAACGCCAAAAAATAAATAAATGAATAAAAAGTAAAGAGCAGTTAAAAAACAAAGCAAGAATTATCTTGACTGGTACTGGAACAGAATAACCAGCTGTTGTGCTATTTATTTCCTTCAATGGAGTAAAGGCACGAAAGCTCTTACACATTTCAGAAATGATGTCCTTCATCTCAAGTATCAAAGGTAGTAGATACTTCATTTTGCAATTGGCCAAATAAATTCACCTTTCCTGTCCATATCAGTATCATTTAGGGTTAGGTGTTATAGATTAGCACACATCAGATAGCACCATTTTCTGTCGTGGTTAATTCCTTAAATTAGTTGATGGTTAATTAATTTGTATCTTGAGTCACATATGCAGATTAATGTGCATCATAATATCTGCATGAATAACTAATTGCTTCTACTTCAGCTAATAATACAGCTTTGAGTAAAATTCCCTGAAATCTATAATTCAGGTATCCTGCCAACTTGTAAGCAAGCCAGAAAACATTAAGTTCTTGAGCTATGAACGAATACAAGCAGCAATCTGTTGTGTTATTTTTGTATTAAACAAAATCCAAGTGCTTTCAAGAAACAATCTAGTGTAAAAAACTGAAAACGAATGCAGTAAAACTTGGCTGAGGAAACAGAAATAAATTTCTGGTTAGTTTGTATGCAAGACTTAATGTCCTGTAGCTCTGTAGCTATTAATATAATTTAGAAGCCCAAACACAATGGCTGGATGTTTATTAGATCTTAAATACTCAGAAATAAAGGCAGAGGCTCTTGAAGAAACTGTGATAAGTGTTAACGTAGGAGTGAAATGCATTCATAGGCCTGACTGTTTACATGCTGTTAATAATGTTTTGTTTAGCTGATTTAGAGTTACTGTATATATTTGATGGCCGCATAAATTTACTCTGTTGCTATATTTACGTCTGTAAAATACTCAGCCAACTTCTGGAAAATGTTTGTGGGTGTTTGGCTGTTGAAATGCGTTTCCCAAACTGTTTGAATTATGCAATGAGTTCCACCTGCCACCAAAGCTGAAGAATCCTCTCAGAAGTGACTCAGAGAAATACGTGTTTTTTTGGAGATCTTACAGAAAAAACTATAGCAGTTCCAATTCACCCCGTGTTTTCTCCTCAATGACAAGACCGTGGTCTAACTTTGTGTGCGAAGGCCAACTCACTGTGGTTGCTGCGTGGATATCCTTCCACACCACGGCCTCCCTGGAAAGATCAGAGAGTTCAAAGAGGTTGTCCACCACCACCTCGCCAATCATATCGTGGCTGGTGAAGCGGTCGAAGTCGTAGACGCTGAAGTGCAGTTTGCGGTTGCAAAGCTCGTCGTACACCACGGGGAAACAGAAGGTTTCATCGAACATGGGGTTCAGGTTCTTGCGGTGGACACGCGTCTGGAACTTCTTCTTCCTCTCTGGCAGCAGGTAGATCTTCACGTACGGGTCAGAGGTGCCCGTGAAGTCCTTGGCCGGCAGGTCCAAGGCCTTGAGGATCCTCACCACCAAAGCCTGCTCCTCGTAGTCATAACGCAGCGAGAAGCTCAACTTCCCGCAAGTCTCCACCGGCTCTTTGGCCTCACCATCCGAGTCCACAGACTTCTGCTTGTAAAGTTCAGGTTTTATTCTTCCAATGCTGGCTGTAGAAGATTGGCGGAGAGGCACTGTGTCCATGCTGAAGTCAACACTGGTGACATTCATCTGACGAGGCAGGTGGCGCCGGAATGAGTTGTGCCTGTTTGAAAAGGGTAGAGGGCATCTGGTAAATGTCTCAAGTGTCAGCGTTGTGCATGAGTGGCTTTGTTATGATGGGTGCTAATGGTATGTCAGGAGAGGGTGCGTCCAAAAACCGTGATGCATGATAACGTGGAGTTCACGGAACATGCTTTCCCTTACATAGTCTGATTTTTAGGAAAAATGCATAAAAATCTAATACAGAAAAATCAGTTTCAAGACTCTGGCCATTAAGTAATTAATATAAGGCATGTCTTTCAGCTTGCTTGATGCATAAAAACAGTCTGCTATATTGAAAAGGGTTCATTTTTGTAAAGGAAAAAAAAAAAATCTAATCTAGAGCATTCAAATTTGAGCCTTTTATGTAAAATTACCTGAATTCTGCAAACTTGTATAAGGTGAATATCTTCTGGGGAAAAGCTGCGGTTGTGTTTGACTTGCCAATCTTGTCACCTAGCAACTGGCCCTCCTCTTTTTCTGACAGTTAAACAATAACAGTGATCTCACAGTCCGGGTACAAATTATATAGCAGAAGAAGCACGGCTGAAAATGAAATGGAAAACGCTGTAAACAGCAGCACAAGCGGACTTTCAGCTGAGGTGGGGGGGGGGGCGAGAAAAATTTCCTCCCAGTTGTGTTGTTAACTTTTCCCATTTGGATTTTTGATAATGGTGGGGGAGGGGCACAGTCAGACACAGCTCCCACAGAGCCTTAACGGGGTCGATATCTGGTGATTGTAAAGGCCGTAGCCTATGATTCACATCATTTTCATACTCATCAAACCTTTCAGTGGATCCTCCTCCCCTGAAGGACTGGAGCATTGTCATGTTTCAACACTTAAAATATCTTAGTGTTGATGTGTAAGAAACGTGACACAGGCCTGTGCCACTCTCTCGGTCTGCGCGGCGCATACATTTAATTTTCCACATCTCTGTAGACCAGTGTTGGCGGTTTTGGACCTGAATGGTGGAACCTTGGCAACCTTCAACTTGTAATTACAGACAGACTGCCTTCACTGACATCATCAGTCTCCAGTCTCCTTGTTTTCCTGATATTAAAGCACAAACATCAGTCACCGTGGCCGCTCCCACATAAATGTAGTCACGGCCATCAGTACGAACCCCCTTTCTATGCCACATCGATATTTTCCTTCTTCCATGTTTATACTTAATCAGAATCAACTGGGTGGCTATGGGATGTTTGCCATTCTTCTTTACACCAAGACTGACCCTGAAGAAGAATTTGTGATTTGGCTCCAACTAAGGTGTTTGTTTGTTTTCTGTCAGGAAAGAAATAATGGACGAAAAGGTGGAAGGATTGAGCAGATAGACGTAGTGATCTTTAATCACGCCTTCTGCTTCCCTGGTGGGCGTGTAATTCATGAAGACTGTAGACTCAATATAAATTAATTACCCGGCTTAGTGACAAACCAAAGCAAGTGTCAATAACGGCGCCTTCTGAGAAACTGAGCGCAGCTGCCTGGTGCGACTCACCAGAAACCTTCCACCATGACAGCTCCAGCCCCACAGCGCTGCTAATTATGGACGTTCTAGTTTAACAGTGCTGGAAAACAAAGAGGAGCAAGAGCTGATTGTTTAATTACTGTGGTTGCATCCCGCCGTTTCCATAGCAGCTTCAATGACACGTAGAAGTGATCATAGGGTTTCAAACTGAAGTGGGCAGATGAGCCTGCAGGAAGTAGTTTTTTGTTCTGGTCGCACAGAGTGAGACACACAATTCAACATTTCAAGGTCACCAGCCAGCACCCGAAGCTCTGCATGACATCTGCCAAACCACCTCCAGGACAGAGTCCACACTGTCGGGATTGTAATGTGGTTTAGGCCCCGATTTTGGGCGATTCCTTCCAAACCAAAGTGGGGTCAAAAAATGCTGCCATTATACCGTGACTGTAAGCAGGGTAAGGGTACCTGGAGGAGGAGGTCGGTTCTGTGGTCTGCCTCTGGATTTTAGCCTGCTGGCTCAGCTTCTCCCTCAGGGCCGTTTGCACCTCGGCAGGGATGTCCGGAGACGTCTGGCTGATCTTCATGGCCGCCTCCAGGAGCTTGACGGTGCTCCTCCCGTTCAAATTCACTTCTGGTGGGTGCTTCTTCTCCACCTCCGTCGATTTATACTCGGTGACGGGCGGGGAGCTGGGTGGAGGCGCCTCAGGGAAACCCACATGGAGACCATTTTCAGCGTGGGCTGACAAAGCCTTGCTCCTCCAAATGGGCCAGCACAGCTTCCAAAAGACAAAGAGAGAGACTACCAACAGGGCGAGGCCACAGAAACCCACGACCACAGCAAGGAGACTTATGGAGATGTCTACATGTAACCACGGAGGGGCCGATACAGGCAGACAGAGGAGACACGTAGAGAGGAAGGAGGAAGCAAGTGAGAGACAAAATAGGACAGACAAACATGCAAGGGAGAAGGAGAAAAAGGAGAAGAGAGCAAGCTGTAAGAAAGAGGGGGCAGCATGTGAACCTGTTTGATAAAGCAGGACAGTAAAAGTCATATAAAACCAACAAGATCCATCTTCGATGTGACACTTAAAGGTAATCGGTAAAGCTTCATGCAGACTAACAGTCGGATTAATCACACAGAAGGGAAGGAGAGCAGTAAGCTCCTCAGTCATACTTCCACCTGTTGCTGCTCCATCCGTCTGGACGGAGCTGCAGCGAGACGCGTTAACAGGTAGAGAGACACTTTGATATCAGCTCAGCTCGAATAAACACCAAAGTGTTAGAAAGTTTGAAGAACGATGCGCCAACTCAGTCTCTCTGTTTCACAGGAGCACAGCCAAATGATTCGTTTTGATTAGGGTAATAAAAGAATGACTTTTCTTCCATTTACCTGCGTGTCCTTTACCTGGTATGTTGCTCTCCAGGGGAAATATATCCGAGCATTTCTCCCGGTCTACGTGTCCCGTGAGACAAAGTTCCGTAACGATTTGGAGAGCCCTTTGGCACAAGGTGATGCTGTCCTCCGTCCGGACGCTCATGTCTCTCCTGTTAAGCCATTGCACGCCGGAGGATCCAGGAGGGCGGCGGTTCATTTGGGCACCTTTGTTTTATGCGCCTCGCAGCGCAGGGAGTCTCGGTGCGTCCTGACCCTGATCCTGATCCATCTCCGGCGCGCAGCGAGCGGCGACTGCGTTTGAATAACAGGCGGCGGGGAGCTGCAGTCCAACCCCCGCTACGTCCAATAGCTGTGCGCATCAGTCTGCAGCTGAGTCCTGTTGGCTGCTGCGAGTAACGGGATTACTTTTTCTACTGATGACTCGGGTCTTCTCCTGGAGGGACCCATCTGTCCCTCCAGCTCCTCCCAGTCCTGCCCCCACCTGTAGATCAGGTGGAGTTTGGTTTTAACGCTCAAACTCCTGAGAGCAGCACGATGAGTCAGTGAAATTAACAGTTTGTAAAGTGCAGCACTGAAGGAGGAGGGCTGAGAAACCGTGCGTGTTTCCATCCCACATGTATTATTTTCAACACTCTGCATTTCCATATATTTTTACTGCCACTTCCTTTTACATAATGTATAATACACACACACTGTATCTCAATGGATTTATTTTTGCACAGTTAATTTTAAAAACTGCATCCCTTGAATGCATCAAAATGCTTATAAATTTAGATTTAACAGGTCCAATTCACACACAAAAATGGATTTCTTTCTTTCTTTCGACACTGTCACAACAAAGGTGTCATTGTAACATCTCCTGCCCGAGCTCAGTCCTTATTCAGCTTCTTTTCATTAGCTATTTCTATTATTCAGACTCCACGCCAGTGGGGGGCACGAAACCGTAGCCAAGGGAAACTGGAAATTGCGGCAACCACAACAGCAGCAGCATTGAAAGAGAGAAAAGTTGAGCTATGGGGGTTTGTTGACGTCCTCCCTCCAGGTCAGGAGCTGTGTAGTCACTGTGGGAACAGGCCTGCAGAGGAAAACCCTTCATGTGATGATTACAGAATTCAATAATTCTTTACCTGTGAGGTAGTTTGCTCTCCTTTGGAAACTTGAACAATTTTGGTCTCTCAAATTTTCTTCTTCCTACAACAGCTGGTTGATATTTGTGAATTGACGTGAAACGTCTGAATAGCTGATGGATGTATTAGAGCAAAATTTAATGCGGAGACTTCTGGTCTTTGTAGACTTTGTATCTCTGGGAATCGGGTCTGGAACTAATTTATTTTTGTTATTGAATGCTTTGCTGATTATCATCCAGAAGTTTAGATTGACATTTTCATTAAAATAAAAATATATTTTTGGTACCCAATTATTTTCAGATTGATTGACCGGCTCACAACTCCTGCTAACTAATTAAATAAACCAAGAATTTCTCCGAAAATGTTGAAATCTGCTGAGTTTTATCAATGTAATCATTCAATTACATGTTTTTCTATCTTTAATGAGCCCTTCAGCCTCACATAGCTCCTCATCAGCGGACGCTCTAACTTGTGTCTGAGTAGAGATTGACATCCTGTGCACGAAGATGGATCACAGTTTAGAGAAGCATGTCCAATGCTTTCTTGGGTTGGTGAAGCCAAAAGCAGAAAGCTGTCTGGCACACCTCCATGTTGGGGAATTAAAAAAAAAAAAAAAAAAAATTCCACTGTTGTAATGAATTGGGATTGGTTAGGTGGAAACATTTCAATTTGTGACTGTTGTAAATCACGTCTGCATGCAGACTGCAGTTTGTCTGGGCAGCTTATAGTGTAATCATTTAATTGGATGATGCTTTTTAGCAATCTGAAGGACAATTAAAACATGCTCATCTTCTTGGAAGCCTCCTGAGGCATTTTTGCAGTCATGAATAACTCCAGCATCGATATCAGGCTCTGTGCCAAGTATTGTATTAACCTTTTGTCAAAATGCTTTTGTGCGTTCAACACAACTCGTGCATTTCTCGCCCCCCCTAGAGTGTTATATTTCCCGCAGCTGTTTACTCCTAGCCCCAAATCTTTTATCTTGACGGACGTGAATCTAGAAGTGTCCTTGAATAAACCTCTGAGTTAATGTCCTCTGTTCGTGTCTGGAGTGAGCAATGTGGGTAGAAAAGAAAAATGAATAAAGAATTTTTCTGGATGGGGGAATAATCAACTCCACTTTAAAATGCAGCTCAACAGCAGTTATGGAACAGGTGCTCTGAAGGAGGAAGTGCTGGGTGGATAAAGGTTAGTGTGTGATTATGTTAATGCTAACTTTCCACAACCAGGTAATCACTGCCTGCATTCTCTCTGTTGCCTGAAAAGGCGAGAACAAAAAGAACTGATAGCAACAACTGCGTCTTTTTGCAGCAAATGTGAATTCGCAGATGTCCTGTCAGAGCTGATTTACATTATAATCATGTCGTCATTGTTGTTGTGTCGTTTGGACAAATTGTATAACCATTTTCAAGTGAAATGTTTTTGTGGATTTCACACAAATGTGTGAGCGTTCCCTCCGATTGTTTTTCTTTTTATTTTAATGTCTGCTTTAGTTTCGACCACTAAAAGCCCTTCAGTTCATATTCAAAAAAGTCTCTTGTCATTGTTAAATGAAGTAGATATCTTTAATGTCAAAGTCACATTCTTTGTATGTCCATTTTTGTAAGGTTTATAATGTGTGTCTCTTTTACTTTCTTTGATATAATTACACGATATAGATTAAATACCCGACAGAATGAATATATCTTCCCACATTTCTTGGCTGTTAATGTTGTTTTTCTGTCTATCATTGCTCTTTAATCTTAACCCAGTCATAACCAGTAGATATCAGTACTACCAGCGGCGTCTGATTAAGGATTTAATTTTTTTTGGAAAACAATTTGAAATTAGATTGTTATACGATTGTGATCCTCTTTTTTGGGAAAGATGTAAACACAACAGTAAAAACATCCTGCTGCTACTTCCAGGACAGTTCTTCTGGCGTGGACAGTGTCCCCAGATGTTGTGGGACAAAATCACATCACATCAAGTTTTCCTTTTGTGCTTTTTGTGGTTTTCTTGCAGTTTACCTGAGGTAGTGCACAACTCTGCAGTCCATAAATGTGAAATTCTGTGCAGATGATTCATTAGATTGTAGTAAGACAATTTGAATCCAAGAGACACTAAATTCTTTTGCAAAGATGTTTACAGGGATAATATCAATCCAGATTTTTATGGCTGAGGTTTTGCTCTTATTAATTAAAGTAAAGAATGATTGACATTCTCTCTCTTGGTTAAAGTCATTTTAATTTTATCGTGACTCTTCAGTCGTATTGTTTTCAATTTCACCCTGCTAGATCTCATGGAATTGAAATTTCTGAACAATATTCATAGATAACAAGTTGCAGCTACTCTAGTTTCACACTCACTGAGTTATGTTTGGCAAATCTCACACTTTCCACACATACAGTCGATACTCACCAGAAAATAACTGGATGGAAAGTGAGAGTTTGGGAAACAAGAGCAGTGATATCAGGAGAAAGGTGTACCAAACGCATGCAAGGTTTCACTAAGCAAAGAAAACGATGCCGCCGTAGGATAAAAGGTCATAACTCTTATTTCTAAACTTGGGCCACACTCTTTCTTTTGGATTGTGGGAAACCTGGGAAAGTCAAATGTCACAGTAAATGTCAGCAGAGTGGCCAACAAGGCAGCGGTGTGCAAGTGCTCATATCTATGACAGTGAGTAAAAAAGTTCAGTTTCTTTCACTTACACAAGAGGGGTAAACAGCAAGCACAGCAGAGCTCCATTAGGCACTGAGGATATAAGGCCAGAGTCAGTGTTACAGCATCAGCAGGAGGGTTTTTGGCATCAACAAGAAATCTTTCATTAAATTTGAAAGAAAATCTGTTTGATTTTCAGTGTTATGATGTTGTTATCGTGAAATGTCTGTAAAAGCAGGTGGCGGAGCAGCCTTATGGCGACAGACATGCTTTAAGGACATGCTCTGCTACGCTGGCTGACATTAAGGGAATCGGGGAGAGAGAAACGATTTAATCGTTAACATTCATGAGTGGGAACATGGGTGGCTTCCAGCATGCTGCGCTGCTGCCTAAAACAAAACACAGCCAGCAAAACACTGAAATCTCTGCTGTGGCTGATTATTTTGGAGACAGTGAGAACATCATCAGAATTCTGAATGCACCAGCACAACTTTGGGAATAGAGCCAGTCTGATTTGAATGTCAACCACAGTGACTGTAGAGAGGAAAAAAAAAATAGGTTTGGACAATGTTCGTCTCTCAGGGGCTGGGTAAGTTCATAAAGTCCACTCTCGTGGCCGATTCCACCCCAACAATTGTGTTACAAAGAAGGCACAATGTGTGAGACCATTGGATCGGTTTGTTACCAAACTATTTAACGACGCCCTGGCTGCCCTCGTCACACACTCCTAGAGACCGTTTTTGTGTTAATTAATCTCACAACACTTGAAGCTGAAGCAGGGGTTTGTCACCTGTGCGTGCCATTTGGCAGATTTAAGAGCCTCACCAACATGACAGGGACTGTTTTGTTGTGTTTCCAGGCCCAAGAGAGTGGAGCCTCTGCTCTGTGTATTTTACGAACTGAGCTGTTCACAAGCAGCAGAGGCTGAAGGAGTGTGGTCGAAATCATCACGCCGAGAAAATGAACGTCACTGTGTTACTACACAGTTTGACCTTTATACCTCATGATGATGATGAAACTTCTTCGGACTGCGATGGACAGCAGATTTTGTACAGAATTAAGAAAATCTCTTTGCCATGAGGTAAAGTTTTAATATGCTCAGACGTAGAAACCCACAGGTATCGTCTCTTTAGCTCTGAGCTAATCTCATTTACTCCACTAAATGAGTCAACACACACGTTTACCAAAGGTGTTGCAAAAGACAGTCAGAGTCTTATTTGCAGTTAACCTGCTAAAAAGGCATCTTTCAGTCCCCTCATGCTGCAGCTCTTGATTTAATCACAGCTCTCCTAATGGCTCTGTGCTTTAATTAGGCAATTTAAAGGTTAACTGCCAGGTCTGTGCCCAAATCCATGACGGTCAGACATCTCTCTCCAGCCTGCTTGCTCTGCATTATCCTCTCAGCTCCACCTGTAGCTGTGGAAAGCAGTCGTGTTGCCTGTTTCTACTGTACGCTCATAAACTGTAGGAACAATAAGTTACCCGGCATGCATGAACTCTGTTAACGTTTAGACAGGTCTCTGTAGAGATACTCCTCCTTTTTCATCTGCTTTGTGGCGAATACATTAAACGCAAAACGCAATGCAACTGAACTGTTTTAACAAAAACAATACATCAAGTTGCCATTTCATTTTTATTTCCTTATTCATTAACAATAAGACATTTCCTATGCAGTGGCTCTTCAGTGACAATAGTCTATACTGAACATAAAGCTGTTTTTACTGCGTTACTTTCTGTTGCTCTGGCATTATTTAAAGATCTCTCACAGCGTCAGGCTGTAGTTTCTATAGCATGTGTTTCTGAGCTGTGGCTCAATAGTTAAACTGAGGAATGACTGTGTCAAAGATCTCCCACAGTTTTATTATTGGGGCGTCTTTGGATGTCTGGTAAGTGACATTAAATGAGTATTGCACATGCCACTGATACGCGCTTGCTGTGTTGCATTGATGCTATATGATAATAATGAATAAGGTTTGTTTTTGGCCCAACCCACGTCCTCGTAATTACGGTGCAACAAATATTACAATCAAATGAAGAACTTATCTTTAAAATGTCTGTGCCCGTGGTGAACCCTCATATGAATTAATAAGGAGCCAATCTTTGCCACTCTTCATCTCTGTTGCACGCCGGTGATCACATACTCTCAGCACCCGGCACACTCGGATAAGCAGTGACTGATCACGCTGAGAGTGCCTCCCTGGGATGTTCGGAACAATTACCTATGCCTCGCTGCCACTCAGGACCCCTCAGGTGAAGTCATTATCTTAACCAGAGGCTGTTCACTACAGTCACAATTAATTCACATTAACAGTGCAGCTTGGGCCACCAGGGCCATCTGGATGCATGGCTCCAATTACACTCATTACCCGACCAGGCAAGGTCCATGAAATGGGCACTTTTTATACCCATTGCTCAAAAGCTACGAAGCCAAATGGCGTTTTTGTGAGGCAGCCTTACAAAAGGAGGAAGAAAAAGGTCATGGCTGGCGAAGTTTAATGTTATGAGTGTCTGACTGGAACTTATGAAAGTGATCCAGGAGTAATTTGCATCATTTGCTGCTTGAAAAACCTTTTTAAAGTCTAAAATGGGAGGACGGTGGAGGTGTCAACGAAATTCATCTTCTGCTAACAAATGAAGAAGCTGCTTCAAATGTTCTTAGTTTTAAACATTGTGCTGAGTCCTTTACAGCACTGATTGGTCATGTTACTTCACCTTTGTGGGGACTTTAGACCAGGCTCTTATTCCCAAAGGTGCAGCGAACACCACTATAAAGTCTTTCTATAGTCGTGTTCATGCTGAGTGGTCTTTATTTATTTCCTAAGATAGTACTATTCACAGCTTTGGGTTGGAAGCCATAATTTGTTTATTTTATAACGATAAAAAAACCATTTCCTTTTGTAGATTTGTTATGTGTTCATATTGAGAGCATTACGACGACACAGTGAGTGCATCAGTAAAGATTACAGCCCTGCTTGGCTTTTAGTTGCCTTCTGCTTTTCTATTCATACTGATTTTTTCTTTTTAATGTACATTCAATTTGAAATAGCAAGTCTGGCCTTCGGACACTGTAATCACGATAATCAAAGTGCTTTGTGCAGTCATATCTCTGATTAAAGCAGGCAGCGGGGGATGGTATCAGCGAGGGTTTGACGTTTTTTTCACCGTCGCTGACTGTCAAAACAAAACAAGTGCGTCTTTGCTGCAGCTTCCCATGTTTTGAAAGGAAAAGAGCATGAGGACCAAAACTGAAGATATTCATTCCTAACCATTCTTAAGTGAAATAAAAGCAAACATGATTCATAATGTCCAGATATTACTCATGAGAAAATAAGATCTGTATTTGAATTCTACGTATAAATCAGGTACAGGCTCGCACAGACATCTTTTGATTCTTCCCAACAGATCCTGCCGAGCTCTTACGGACTGAATGGGGAGCATCTATGAAGTGTCAACCCAGGTGGTTTCAGTCCGAGCTTTCTCAGGGCCCCTCAAAGCCGAGGCAGGGTTGTTTTGTCTGCACTGAGCTCCGCTGTACGGATCAATAAGGTGTTGAGGACCGCGCCTGGTTTTCACCAGACGTGGTGTTTGTGTCACAACAGAGAACGCTTTTCTTCGCTCTCACAAGAGTCCTTTAAATGTCATTGAGTGAAGTCCAAGCTGACTGTTACATCTCTTTCACTCTGGGTGGCTTCCATCTGGCCACTCTACCATAAAGGTCTGATTGATGGAGGGCAGCAGCTCTCTCAGAGCGGCTGCTGTCATTGTTCACCTCCTTGACCGAAGCCCCTCTTGCTCAGTTTCAGCTCTGTGAAGAGTCCTGGTGGGAAACTCGAAGCCTCAGGAATGATTTTATACGACTGACCTTTTCTGTTTCCTTGTCACCATTTTATCATCAGGGTGACAGAGTCTCCTGGATTTCACAGCTCAGCTTTTTGCTCTGATTTGTGAGAGTTGTAGGACCCTAAACACCCAGATGTTTGCCTTTCCAAACCATTTTCAGAAGACTTTGGGTAAATTAGATGTCGTGGCTTTACAACAATCTTGTAAAGCCAGTGTGTCACTTTTACAAATAATATATTAATCTCTCGTATATATTTCCTGTTTAGTTGAGTGTATAAAGGTAGAACTGTCCAGAGGCTGCTCCTGTGAAGACATCCACTGTTCAGTGTTGGTCTTTGATTGAGGTGTTGTCATGGTTACCTGGATGTTCAATAGATACTGGGCTGGACCAGAGAGACTCTCCCCACTTTTCACAGAGCTATAATTAAACACAATTTAGAGCGAACCATGGCATTAATCTCTAGCAGCGATTGTGGATATTGCAGGGATGTACACGGTGAGTGACGCCCAAACTCAACCAACTCCAGAATCCTCCGGAGAACAGGCTGATGGCATGCAAAGATAAATGGCGTGATAACCTTGCATTAGAGAAAAAGTGCAGTCTGATAAATGCTGTGAAATAAAGCCTGGTTTATATGCACTGATGCGCTGAGCAGCCACATTTAAATAACACTGAAAAGAAGGTACACAAATGTCAGACTAAAACGTTTTTTGTTTTTTTGTTTTTTTCATGTATGCTGTGAGTCAAGCTGTGAACATTTCCTGAAACAAAGAACTTGTTCAGAAAAAATGAAATGATGGCAACTGTTTCATTTGTTTGAAGCAAATGTGCTGGATATAAATCTGATGTGAGGAGAGCGATGAGATGGGAAAACATAATCCCTGTAAAAGTGACAGGGCCTCTGAGATTTTATTAAAATCTACATCTACCCCGACAAAGCCCAATGAACCCTGGATGAGCTTTTTTTTTTTTTCAGGCCCTTCACACGAAACAGAACCATGAATGAAGTTTCCTCTGAAAAGATCCACATCTTCTTCAGCATTAGAGAATTTTTCTTTTGTTCTTTAAGGGGGAAGGCTTTTGAGGGAGACGAGGAGGGACGGCGGTGGGTAATAGTTAGGAAGGTGAGCTGGTCCACAGCGGTTACAAAACAGCAGATAGCAGATGATGTAACACCTGTAGAGCAGCACCCGCTCACTCAGAAATAAAATTAATTGGGTAATACATTTCTGTTTAATTGACAAATCATTTAAAAAAGCTCCTGAAGTGAAGTTAAAGATGAATTTGGTGGATCTTTTATATTGCATAAGATTTTGGTAATATTATTATTGTAGTTTTTTTTTCATTAGTCTGAAGAGTAAAGTGAAATATAGATTTAATACAGGCCTGAGTCGTGTCTAAAAGTCCAGCTGTGAATCTTCCTGGAGTATCAACAGCCTCCAACAATAAGATTCGGCAGCTTGTGTCTCATCTGACGTGTCAAAAGGAGCAAACCGACTGATGAAGCTTTCTGAGCTGGAACGGACTCAGATCTGCTCCTGTGTAGATTCTGGGTGCTGAACAGTAAAATAACAGTGTTCACAGAAATATTCGTGAGAGAATCAACCGATTAAGCATTAACAGCGCTAACTGTGTGAACATTTTCTGGATTTCAGGGGAAGATTTATCATAAGAACCCAGCTCTGGCTTCTGTTTCAAAGCACTTTTCTGTTGCTTCATGTAAGATCTGCTTCATGCTGCGAAAACAGACATTACTGCAGAGCCACAAGAGGTCCTGAACGCAAACATAATTCTTTCCTGGGAGATAAATACTGAAAATGTGCATTTATCTCCAAACTCCAGACTGCATACATATTTATGTCATTTTGATCCTTGATTCCTTTCTTGCCTCAGAATAACTGTCGGTGGAACAGCCCGACAAAAGGACACAGCAGATGAAACCAGCACCCTGTCTTGCCTCTGGCTCAGACCTCTTGCAGGCGTTGATGCTATCAGGCTGTCTGCAGCCTCTGTATGGGTGAGACGCCCAGATAGCATGGCTACGGGGAGAAGCAGCTCATCAGCACATCACCTGGAACAAAAGGCCAAAGCAGGAGGAGGGGATAACGCTGTTGTGTAATCAGAGCTAACGGAGACGCCAGTGCAGTTTGGGCCTATCTCCTTTTTATCAGAGTAGATTATCGGACTCGGGGTAATAGTTTTGGGGAATGGACTGGGCAGGGATGTGAAAGGCAGCGATCGGGGGGTCAGTCAGGCTCTTCTTTATTTCACTCTCAGGCATTTTGGTCGCAGAGATTTGTAAAGTAGCGAAACAGAAATAGGAAGGTTGGGAAGATAAAGTGCAGACGGCTGCCAAAGAAACCGATTAATGGATTTTTGGATGGATGGTTTAATTTCTCTCTCGCTTTAGCACACGTATTTTAAGAAATATGCTACATGCTGCACCTTATAAATATTATTAAAAACACCCATATTATGTGTATTTTTTTATGATAACAGTATGTATTTCATACATAGATTTGTCTTCATACATAATCACGGGATGTACAGTACGTATGTAATAAGAATAGATCCCCTCATAAATAGAGATATTGTTGAAATACGCTTGTAAACGTCTTGTATCAGATTCCTATGTGGGATTGATCAAACTTAACTCTAGTTCCTGGCCGTCAACATGACATGAATTATTGATCACCTCCATTAATTTATTTGTTTTGTTTTCTTTTTTCTGAGTGCAGCTGTGTATATAAAAAAAAAAAATGTAAAAAAACACACCTTTCAAATAAACACCTGCTCCCATCAAGCAACCAGGAGGTGCCGCAGGCAGTTGTCATCCGAGATGAATGCAGAATAAAACACAACTTGTTTGTTCCAAATAACACAAGTTACTGGCAGAGTACAATAAGGCGCTCTGTTGCTCTTTATTCATCACAGATTTTTTCTTAACTTTAGTCGCTGTGGTCTCTCTAACCGCTGCCCCATGGTGACAGTAAAGTGTGCAGTACTGTATATAATTACACCTGAGTTGTGAAATTTAAGCCTCCTTTTAACTGCAGTCCGACCACAGGGAAGCTTTATTCTCTTATAATGAAGCTCAGTCAATATCATTTTACATTTTATCCTCACATTTCTCTTTATATCTATTAATATGTCTGTATATGAAGATATAATATTTGTCTTTATTCGTATCTTCATTCTTTGTTCTTTAACATCAGGGGACTTAATTCAGCCATCAGATTCGAACTTTGTCTGAAAACAATATATGAGCCTAGCTACACCTATGCAGAGCCATCCATTAAATATCTCGTTAAATAATTTAGTTGGGTTCAGGCAGGGATCCACAGAAGATCAAGACATTTACTCCCCTCATTACCTCGTCTGTGCTTCCTGCTCCCACACTTAGACCAGAAATGACACTTTCCATAGAAATAGTCTTTGTTAGACTGTAATGTAAAGCACACTGATGTAACGTTTCTTCCCTTCACTCACTCATACTCCATCTGGAGGGGTGAATTTAAAACCTAGCACCGGCCTTCTTCGCTAAATGCTTTCTCTTTAAGGATCTTCCTACAGTGGCCTTGAGTTATCGATGAATTTAATCAAACTGTCACTTTACTGAGCTTCTCGACACGGGTGGGTTGCCACAAAAAGCACGCCTGACTGATGGTCTTGGCCGTCCTTCTCTTTTGGATGCTTTTGCTTTTTTTCTGATCCGCTTCAATGTCACTCTGGCTGCGGCTCAGCGTGTTGGCAAAGTCTGCTGTATCTACTGTAAATGTTCAAGGTCCCGTTGGGTTTTGTGTGCAGTGTTCTGTGCGTGCTATGAGAGACTCCTTCGCCACACTTGTGTGGGTGTGTTTGTTGTGTTTACACACTTGCTGCTACATGCTGAGCTGTTTGAGGAGCTTGTCCTGAATATCCTTAAATCACACCCACACACTCTTATAGCTCTTGTCAGCTTTGTATTCACCTGCACAAATCAGTGTAGGTGCTTCTTCATAGCCTCTTGGCTCAAAGGTTATTGCTTTGTTATTACTCTGTGTTTTGTAATTCAGCTGCCTATTCATCAGTGGAGCGCCGGAAAATATAAAATGTGGGCTTTTCAAATTAACACAACATTTAATATGTGATTCATGTAAAAATACACAGAGGTCTTGCACTGACCCTCTTGTATTTTTCTCCTGCTGCACTTAGCTTAGTGAGCTAATGTAGCACAGCACTACAAAAATTAGCTCTGTGCTTTCCTGGTGACCCTAAATTTCCTCTGCTTCATGAAAATTATTGTTTTTTTTTTATTTGTAAAGCACTGACCTCTCACTGCCCTCACCAAAGAAGCATCTCCACTTCCACTGGCTTGCGGTTGTCTTTTCTTTTCTCTTCTTTTTTTTTTTTTTTTACCTTGTGTGAATCCCCTTTCTGCCCCTCGTACGGGGCTTCCTACAGGAAATTGGTTTGCGGAGGCAGCGACAGCTAACAGATCCCGACATATCTCATCTCATTATCGATGTAGTTACTAAATGACGGTTTAAAATGACACCTTAGTCATTACATTTTTGGCCTTTGCTGTGTGATGTTGCACTGCTGTTTGTTTTCCCTGAAGCGTAACGGGTTTAATTTCCTCTGACGTTACTATTGGTGACTTGATTTTGCACGAGGCAGGTACAAGGAAAATAACAGAAATTCAATCTGAAACATGGAAGAGGGTGAACGTCAAACAATCTTTATCAAATGCCAGTATTTTTCCAAATCCATTTATCTAAAACTCAGCACCATCTCTACTTTTTAGCTGTAATTTCTTCAGATAGCAACATCTCAGCTCACTTTTAAACGTTTTAGAAATGTGTCGTGGTGAAAGGAAATGACCTCAGGACCCCTCTCTTCAGCGAGCCTGCCTGGGGAGGGTCCATCCAAACACCTTGGTGAGCTTCGACAGTAACTTATGTGTTCCTCGATGTCAGACCTCAGCCCCATATCTCTTGTATATGCCTGTGCTTCATTTCTCCACATCTGTCCTAACCTTTAAATACAGATGCATGCGCCCCTCCCGGCCAGCGGGGTGGTTCTCCTGCTGCCTGAAAGGTTAATAGGTTTCCTGCCCCCCTTGTGCAGCGAAGTGCGACAGGATGAAGGTCACGGTCACATCCTACGTGCGTCACATTTGTCCATTTGAGACTCGCAGGGGAATCTAGTTTACGTACTGAAATAAAAAGTAAAAATAAACATTTTGTCAGACTTCACACTACAGCACGTTTAACAGACACTTGGGGTTTCCTAAATGTGCAAAAACACTCACACATTTGCAGTCACAAAACTGTTTGAGTGACTAAAACCCAAAAGCATCATCCAGCCACTTCAGTATATTTTGTCTCTGAGCGCGATGTTTCATAAAGAATAAGCTTCAAACTCAAACCAGCCTGTGTTCAGGTCTGGGGGCTGAGTGGGAAAATGACTACTTAGTAACCATGAAGGGACTCCCGCTGTTCACCCGTACAGGCAGGAGAGATGCCAGAGAGAGGAGAAAGAAAAGGAGATTGAGCTATTGGAAAGGGCAAGGCGAGAACTGATGGGGCAAATTGATTTTTCTCACAGAGACAGCGGCGCTGATGATCATACATCGTATGTTGTGTTACATAAGCATCTCGCTGCAGCCGAAGGGGATGACAAGTAAACAAGGCATAATTGCGAACACAAGCAATTGGTAGTGACAGGGTTGGAGACAAGGGGCTGCGGGAACTAGGGGGGGATGCTTCATTGGAAAGTCACCAGGAAATCCAGCCTTTTCCTTGTTTTATAATAATCTCACATTGAATTAGCTGTAAGACACAACGTGACACAGAACTGCTGTGTAGCCACATACTGCTTTGGCCTTCAAATGGCTCTGCTAATAAAATATGCTGTTGATACAGCCCATAGTTGTGCATTGTTACCAAAGCAGCTAAGATGAATGTTTGATTTCCTTAGCAGCGAGTAGCCGTTTATGTTGTTTCTGTTCTCATTGTTAGCGACGCTGTTGTTATTGTAAATATGAAAACTATTTAAACCCAAGTGGTCGGTAGATATGATCTAAACCTTACCAGGAAATGAGCGTGTGGATGAGCACACCTACGCCTGCCTCCGTGGAGCTTTGAAGTTGAAGTTGATGGGACGTAAATCAAAAGCACAGCAATTTTGTCCCGGCAGGAGGAGATACACAAACAAAGTAATGATGACAATAATGATCATGAGCCACGTTAATGAATCTGTGAGGCTGCACTTGAATTAAAAGACGTTTAGTAGGTACGATTTTTACCCAGCTCACTAATCAGCATATATCAGCACGTTAGCATGGTAACATTTAATAATTAGCACCAAACAAAAAGAGCTGCAGAGATGGACAGAGATGTGTTTTCAACTGAAATTCCCGCTGGATGAAACATCAGACGAGGAATTTAAATGGAGCTGATTTTATTTCAATAAAAACAAATCAGAAGAGAACTTGCCTCTGAAAAGTTTTCATACAGACTGTCATCAAAACGTCATTTAAAGAGATCTGACAATTCTCAATGAGAAAACAACAAAAGCAGCAGTGAAAATGATATGTACAAAAATATATATTAAAATATACATATGCTAAAAAAATAATGTCAATCTCACACGAGGAAAAGTCAGAGGAATATGAAAGTTATTCAGTCTTGTTGATGATTTTCCCTCCTTTGTCTGCTTTCATTCATTTGAAAGTATTAAAAGTCCAACAAAGAAAAACTTCCTGGGAAGAAAACATTTGGCTGGACTTTGAGCCTCTCATCCGTACACGTGTGACATCAAACCCATTTTAATCAGAGCTGAGGAATCCGGCCATTTAATCATTATCGCTGTCTCAGAGATGAGAAACGAATGAGCACCAAGGTTATGGTTCAATTCCTGTCTAATACTAAATAATTGTTTGTGCATTTCACAGCGAAGCAGAAAGGTGAAATCTGCTCTTTTGTGCTGTCATTTGTTGAGCTTGTCTTCCAGCTGAATGAGCGTTGATTCATGGAAGTGCCAACTGCTCTGATGGGAATAACCCACTGTTCAATGAAACACAGGCAGAATCCCATTCATTAGCAGTGCAGCAGTCCATGGTGTCTGTCTTGATGGCGTCCCTGATTAGATTCTTAGCTCTGTACTGTTTTAATGTCATGTTGATGCTCATGAATCCAGAATAATCGCTCTACCTGAATCATTCTTGTGTGTTGTCGCCCTCCGAGCTCAGGCATTCATCTGCACGTACAACTTGTTTCGTCAGTTTAGCTACATGGTGTTGTGATTCTTTGAAATGTCTCTGTTTTCTTTGTTTTCTGTATTCAAAGTGAATAAAATTGAGCAAGTTGATGGATGTGTCAGCGTAATAACGGCAAATTAATTTTCTACATAAAAGGAAAAAATAGGTGTTTACATCCAAGATGCTTTCTTTGTGGCAGTAAAGCGCCACTTTCACATATGAGAACTAAATGAAAACTTCCCCCGTCAAAACTATTTAGACTCGATGTGGCTGAACTCATACAACAACAACGATTGATTAAACTTTTAGTTGGAAGATGCTGAGAAATGCTGACGGCTCCATCCATCCAGGTGCAAAGCTGCATGACACGTGTTTCTAGAAAAAAAGAAATAACGGACACAGTTTTCGTCTCCTGCCATCCTCATTTATCCCACGAGAAGTACGACATTTGAAACCCGTGTGATCACAGCATCACACTTAATCACACAGAGTCAGGTTCAAAGCTGCAGATGAGCAGGAAATTTTTCAATGAGCTGGAAGCACTTAGTTTTATTAAATCATGACTGACTGATGAGTCACAACACAAAACAGGTGATAAGGCTTCGTCTTCTTGTCCCCCAGCTGTGCCCGAAAGGTTTGGATGTTTTTGTTCTTCTGTCGGGAGCGTTAAAGCAAACCCTCACAAAATCTTTATTACCGCTGCATGACGAGTCGTTTCGAGACATCCAGACCTGTTCATTTTCACTTCCAGCTGAAAGGAAGAAGCTCTCAAAATCTCTCCAGACGCTTAGCTTCAATAAAACACGATGTGAATATTCTGCTGATCACAGTGGAGCGGTACAGTAAACAGCACTTCTCTTGTCCTGATTTCTCTTTATTTCTGAATGTTTTGTGGGGTTTTTTTTATATCTTCCAGCTGTGTGGGGTCTGTCCTCTGGCTTTATTGCTGACCTTTAATACCCTTTTGAGTGCGAGTGCAGCCTGGGACAATTTCAAATTCAACAAAGTGTAGCCTGAAAACACAGCTGCTACTATCAGGTTTACTGCAAATAGAGCTGTGGGAGTGGGATGAGCAATTTTTATATTTTTTATGCCCATTATTGTTATTCTTCTTCCTGTTCATCCTCTTTGTAAATAGGTTATCATATAGTAATGCTTTAAATAAGAAAAATATAGGTTTTTTTTTAATAGAACAGTAAAAGTCCTGAAAAGGTAGAGAGCTTCTTCCATGTTTTAAATCCTTAACATGTAGCTGCACAGTAATTCAGCCTTTAATTTCCGATGAATCAGCAGAAAAAATAAGGTGTTGCTCTTAGTCGGAGACACAGAGGACAAATCACTGACTGCTGCCAAGCACGTCTCTGATACAATTACTGGATGTCCGTTCACTTTCATTTATTGTCCCTCTAAAATCCACGAAGGCCAAAACCTTTCAATCAGACCTGAAAGCACATTTTGATGAGTCCTCGGCCACTTGTCATAATCTAAAGTGTCTGAGCTCTCAGTGGGAGCAGTGGACATTAATAATTAGCCAAGTCCAGCCAGTGACTGCAGCCCTCACAAATGTCAATGTTTCCCACAACAACCTGTATCTCTTTCATGTATAATTGCTAATGAAGGAGCTCTAAAGATTACTGGTTGCCTGGGAAGCTTAGTGAGCCATTAGATTATTGAGGTTAGGGGGTAATTGCGAGCGAGCTAAAATACGACTGAGTACATACACGGCTTCGGCAGAATCTCATTAACAGAAGCAAGGCATGCATATCCGTGTTGACATGTCTGTAGCTTAGGTGCGACATAAAGCTGTGTATGTCCTACAATTTACTGCATGCACACACAAAACAGATTAAGGGAATGAATGTTGGAACGGTGCAGGAGGGGGAAATCACAAATCTGCATTTGCACTTGGAATATAAAGTGACTGAGTAAATCCCTGAAGGGACAAACCACAACAAACTAAAAAGGTTGTAATGCATCTCAAACATTTATTTGTAACATTGCTGCCCTGCTGACTTGTGTCTGTTTGGAAATCAATAAAAACTCTGAGGGTTTGTTGTTTGTTTTGGAATTTAGAGCCCAAAAAGGGTTTTAATTGCAGAACTGGCAACTTTCTTTTTCCAATCACTGCATGGGGCAAAAAAAGAGTGTTCATTTTCATTTGTAAAACACAAAGAATGAACAACCACATGGAAATATAGAGTCCTCTGAGGTTGGAATCAGACTCAACAGCAGCAGCTCAGAATGAGGGAACGTTTGTTGATCGACTTTTGGATTGGACTAAAGGAGTGTGTCCAGCTCTGCGTGTATGTGTGTGACTTACTGACATCTGATGTGTGTGTGCCAGACATCAGGTAAAAGTGTGCTTGAAGTGAACTTTAAAAGTGTCTGGAATCAAAGTACAGCCTGATTTTCAGCCTGGACTCCCTCACCTGTGTCAGTCAGGGGGGCAGACGCTGGAGGAAAAGAGGATTTGACGATAATTATCCTTCCTTTTACTGCAGATCCAGGATCTGTCCCCTTGAACACCACAAGCTGGTAACTTTGTGTACACCAAGCGGACTGCAAATGTTGAAGTCGGACTCATATTTTCATGTCAGAATTCTTTTCACAAGGGAATCTGATCACTGCAATTTTAAGCTTAGTGTTGTGACAGTTTGTGCGTGACAGGAAACAGTGAAAACATCCAGCTCACAGCTTCTGGAGGTTCTGGGAAATGACTGAAAACATCACTGTAGATGGCTTCTTCTTGAAATGAAATAAAATGGTGAACTTGCGGTCACCCCAAACATTTCTGCTGTCTCAGTTCTGAGCTGCTGACAGGCTGCCACTGAATTAATGCAGCTGGGCCGGAGGCCGATCCTTTAGAGCAACAGGGAGGGAAAGTGCTGCAGACTGTTTAACATAAAAAGGATGAGATGCGGCTTCACCAACAGAGCAGCTAAAACAGCCTCATAGATGGATTTTCACCTGTGAAGATTTTTAATTATATTATTAATGTTTGTAATTACGCGTAATTATATATAATGATATAACCTTCAGGTGCAGGGAAACTCAGATCAAGCTACAAATCAGCATAAATGCTAGAAATACTAAAATTCCCACCAGGTTGTAATGACTGACTGGTTTCTGTTCTGGTGCCAGGTAATGTTTTGGCCTTGTTAGGACCTGGAGAATACAAATAGGATCGGCACCAAGTGGAAGAATCGAAGTACTCAGTTAAATGAGAAAGCTTTTGTTGTGTTCACTTTGAGATCACATCTTACTACTGTGGTGTGAAAATGTAATGCTGCACATTTGAAGGTGATTGAAGGTGCACCAATATGAAGGCAGTGAAGAGAGCTTTGATCGTGCGTTGGCAGAAGTTAATGAATTTCCTTTCTCCATCTTTGTATAGTTGGTTATAGACGCAGCAGCGGCAGCAACACGGATTGCTTCGAACATTTCTTCTGACGGACACCTGAGGGGACAAATGTTGAAGGTTGTGAGTGTCTTGCAGAGACCAATAAACTGGCTTTTGTGTTGCTCTGAGTTGATTTGAAGGAACCCAGAAGAGGGACTCTTAGAGGGTTTTTTTCTACAAATAAACAACAAATAAATGGATTAGTGACAATTTGTACAGTACAGTGATAAATCTGCTCACCGCAGCAGGTGGCCATTTAAATCCAGACATTTGGAGATTACTCCAGAGCTTTACAGAAAAAAAAAAAATCCCAAAACAAACGAAAAACAACAAAAGAAGATGACAGCTAACTTTTTAATCACACAGACTACAAGCCAAAATCAGCAGGAATCAGGCGGCATTTCTTTCATCACAGCAGTCTGGTATACCGGAGCAGGAGCGAGCTGTCTAGACGATGGCTGACCTTTCTGTCGTGACCGATGCTTCTCTACTTTTCAAAGTCTTTTGCTTGTTTTTACATAACATAAACTGACCGGTTACAAACCTTGACCTTTTTCCTTACACAGTGAACATTAAATTCTCTAAATTCAAACTCAGGACCACTTTATGCAAAACAAACTTTGAATTTGTGACACAGCCTGCATATTTTATCCTGTTTTTCACCTCTGTTGATTTTACTAAGAATCGGAGGGTTTATCTAATTAATAATGCATTCTGTCATAATTGTAGTGTGGAGGGAATAGACTACTGCTGGTGCAGATTGACATCTCCTAAAATTGTCTAATCCTTTGATTTAAAAAAAAAACCCATCAATATTCTGTTGCAGAAACACATACACAACCAACTTCTCCAAACTTCGCTTCAGTTCGTGACCCTGATGGCCGAGTGGGATTTCAGTCTGTTTGTTTGTCTGCCGATGTTAATGTCAGACAAGTCGAGCGTGGAGTTTAAAGCAGTTGGTATTTCCTTGGCTACAGTCCAGCACCACCTGCCGAGTTTTCCTGGGGAGTACAGGCTGTTCTCTTGTCATGTCATCTGCAACAACAAAGAAAATGTCACAGATTCATTGCAGCATTTCAGATTGGGAAGACGCCGTACCTTCGAATCTTGGCTTTGTCCCAGAGGTGCTGCAACCAAAATACTGGAATGTAATATAAAATGACAAACAAAGAGGCCGTTACAATGCAACAACAGAATGTGTGTGGTATTAATTAAAGAGGCTTTAATTAGTATACTGTCGTACGTCTCTTGCACCTGTGTGTAATAGCTTCTGACCAGAGTTCGCCTTTGTTGATACAGCTCATCTGTGTTTGGCAAGATGTTCCTGGCGGCAGATGATGATCTGTCGGTTTTTGACTGATGCACCTGCAGTCTGGGCTCAGATGATTTGCCTTCTCAAAGCGACGCCCTCCCTCTGAAAGCTCTCCAGTCAATCAGTTCCTGTTTAGCACCAGAAGCCTTTGTCATTCTAATTAAAACCCCATTCATGACCGTGTAATAATTTAGACAAGTTGTGTTAACAGTTTGGTATTCAAACATTTCAGTTGCTCTATTAACTGGATTCAAGATAATTATTTGTTTCCATTCCAGCCTCATTTAGCTGCCTGTATGTCTGCAGACTTTTAGTCTTGTATCATTGATAGAGAAACTTGATGATTTTGAACAGATTAAACAAAGTTATAATGTCAGTTTGTGAACTTGGTAGTTGATTGTAGGCGGCTTTCTGTCTCCTGCTTCCACACTGCTAAACAAGTCTAGCTCTTTAAATACCAAGTGAATAATTTACTCTGTAAATATGTTCAGAAGGAGAAAATTTCATGATTTACAACTTGTTAACTGTCAGAGCTGTACAGGAATACCAGACAATAGAGATGAAAACAGAAGTAGTTATTAGTGATTTGGCAGAAAACAGCTGAACTGTCTGGACTTTTTTTGTTCATATATGGACCGAATGGTTGATTTATTATTTATTAAATCAACCTTGCAGGCTTCTGCTTTTACATTTTTGGCTTTAGTGACTCTGTCAGTCTGTGTAAGGCAAACATGTTTTATACTGTCAGCTAATATTAGCTCTTCATCCCCACCAGAAATTATGTAATATTATCACAATAGAAGGCAGAGGCGGTGTTTACTGTACACATGGGCTTATCCCTGTTATTCTGAGAGAGTTTATAGCCTGCAGGAGATTTATAACAGGATTACTAAAGCTGGGACACGGAGGGACGCCTACGCTCAACCAATTGCTTTAATCTGGGGATTTTGTCAACAACTAGCAACACCTCATATTCACACCGAGGCCTTGTAGATCTGTTTGCACTGTTTTCTCACTTATGAGACTTGGGAAAAAAAAAACAAAATCTCCCAAAAGAGCCACAGTACTGTGCATCTGAATTTTAACTGGGGGAAGACATGCTCTGTATGAAAATGGTATCGCAGCTTTTTTATTTTTGCCCAACAAATCAGACAGTCGCATGTGGAAATGAGTCTGACGTTTCTCTAAATTCTGAAGGGCTTGAAAAAATATCTGTAAGCTTTTGCTCCGGTGTTGCTCCGGTGTCGTTTCCAGATGCAGCAGCAGCTGCTCACAGTTGAAAACAGTTGTCCGATGAACTCCGTGCACACCACCTGCTCAGCAACAAGAGGAGAGAGTCTCAAACCTTTTTCCTTAAATGGAGCCTGATACTGTAGAGATGCAGCTACAGTTGATTTTACGATCGAAGCAGAAAGATGAAAGAAGCTAAAATGCTTCAATGGTAGAATATAAAAGAAGGTTAACATTCATTGCCTCTCTATAAGCCTTATATTCATCGTCCTTTTAGCTCTGTTTTAAGTCTCTGCTAACTCCTGCAGGCTTCAGAACTAAAACAGCAAGCTGACAGATGATGTAGTGCTTTGCAGAGCTGAGAGGAACTGGAGCAAGTTGCTCATTCTCGATATAAAATATCGATAAACACAGCTTTGAGCTGATAATTCTATCACCGGCCATGAAAAACTACAGCAGCGTAAAAAATCTATTTGTTGTCTGTTGCCATCAGTTGTGATGAAGGGGGGCATCATCTTCAAGTAAATGTTCAAACTGAGCGATTAACTCGGTCGCACAAGGATGAGCATTCGCACACACAAAAAAATGAAGTGTTTCATATTTGAAAGAGGCGAGTTCTTCTTAGATGAGATGAGAATGAGCTCTCTTATTGCCAGACAGGCACTGGAGTGGAGGCTCAGTATCAATATAATTACATTTATAACAAAATCACGCCACATCTCATCAGTGAATGGAGCAGAGAGAGGCTGGGCTGATCGTCCAGAGAGTGAAATGGGGATATCACTTCACCCACTTCTGCTATATTATTCTGCAGCTAATTGAAAGAATTGGATGAGGTTTAAACAATGCCAAGGCGTCTACTCACTGCATCGCCCACTCACAGCCTCCGCTGTAATGACATCCCCCACACATTTCCAGACTTTCATAATAAATGTTTAGTCTTCTTTGATCACACCTTAATGCTTCTGTAATATTGTTTTATTTTAGAAGTAATTCTGCTGCTTGAGGGCCCAAACGAACATGTATAACATTTATCCTTCAGGTCCTTCACAGTTATGCTGCTGTAATTATTGCTTCCTTTGGGGAAAATAGACGTAAATTGAAGAATTAAAGCAACATTTACTTCATAATAAGGAGGTTTAATCATCGCTGATTGGTCGCCCCGAATGTGGTTAATGTTCTTACTTAAATCCGACACCTTTCTGGCACCATCACTGACAAAATCCGACGGCTTCATTCCTCTTTTTTGTCCAAATCCATTATTTACCCCACTCGATGTGGGCGGGGCTTTACTGGTACCACTGCACTAAATGCAAGTAAGATTAATGAGGTATGTGGGAATTAGTGCTGAGAATATTTATGTACCAAGACACAGATGTTTGTTTCCCAAGCTGGGCTCATCGTCAAGAGAGAGAGAGTTGAGTGATGATGTCACTTCACAGACAAAACAAGACACTGTAATTTCAGCCATGCAGCATCCTGACGAGCCTTCAGGTTTAATTTAGAGAAGAAAATCAATGTGCAAACAGAGACAGTTGAATATATTTGAAAGAGGCATCAGGAAAAGAAAAAGTTTTATTATTGAACAAGCCAAAATATGATAAAATGAATTTAAAGTACATTGTGATCCTCAGCCTTGAGATTCAGCCAATGGCCTGAATAAGTGGAACAGTGGAGCAGCTGTTCCCCCCGTTAACCCCAGCAGGGTTTTGGGTTTCGGCTTGTTGTCCCTGTGCCTTGGTGGATTCCCTCTGGCTTCCTTCCACACTCTAAAGACATACAGGGGAGGTCGACTGGTGACTCTAACCTGCCTGTAGATGTCAATGTTTAGCATGTTGTTGGTTAATAAAAGCATGAGACATTAACATGCAACATAAACTAATATTGCCAGCTAGTTTTGTTTTGCAGATGTTCAGTCGTGAAGTAAAGTGTTGAAATTGAAAAGTAACTATTTTTTTCAGTTTGTTCTCTGAGGACCTTTAATATCTTCATCCGTCTGGCAGCCGTTGGAGTATTTCAGTCTGGAATCGCAGCGTCCTTCTAACAATTTTCAGACATTGTGAGTGATGTGAGTACAATACTGAAGAAGAATTCTGCACAGATTTTCTGCAATCTCCTGATTCTTGTAGTGGAAGCAGTAGAATTAGCTGGTAATGTTTTTCTTTAACAAAGGACAGAGTGATAAAAGTTCTGCGGCATAAATAACTAAATGGGCTTGAAATGAGGAACATTTAGTTCGAGCGCAAAAGGGCTCCATTTGGCAGATTAAATCATTTTTGCTGTGCGCTTTTTTGGTAAATACTGCAGTCTTTGGCAGGCTCCTCTACAGCCTCACAGAAAAATTGGGTCAATTTTAGAGTCCCCCATGTTTGCCAAAATGCGCTCATCTGGTTTTTTTGCATCACAATGATGAACAGGTTGGAAGCTGTGTGGTGTTTAATGTCCTTCCCCTGGCACAGTGTGTCCTGTCCACCTAGCTGAGATTTACAGGGGATACTCGTGTGTGTGTGTGTGTGTGTGTGTGTGTGTGTGTGTGTGTGTGTGTTCGCTCTCTGTCTGCTGCAGCCTGTTGCTAGGTTTCCCTTCGCTTCACCTGGCACAAGATCAACCCAGCCGATACTTTTGTCTCAGGAAAATATCCGCACAAAAACATGGTCTGATTTTTTTAGGACAGTGGAGCAGAAGCTGAATCTGTTCAGTTTTATATAAATGTTTGTTATTAAGCTTCTGTTTTGCTGAAAGCTTTTCTGTCTTTTATGAGTTCAAGTTCTGTTTGTATGGATGTGTCAGTTGCGTTGAAATGTTTGCCCTCAGGTGTGGCTCATGTGGAACGGTTGTGATGCCCCTACAGTATGTGCTCATCTGCCTTTACCTGCCCCCTTCTGTTGTTGTGCTGTGAGCGATGGCCATTTTGTCTCATGTAATTTGTGTCGGGCTAAGCTGCTGTGTCACATTTCAGCAGAGGGTTTTGCTGTTGACCTCCACATTCAGAGAATAAACTGAGATCGCCTCAGAAAAGAGTGATTATCATGAGTGCCGTGAGATGATGGAACAGAAGAGGATACATCGCACAGATTCAGAGACATAAAATGAAAAATGTCAATGTACTTTTTTTCAAGGTCAGGCATCAATTTCAATGCTCAATGGTGTCTTATAATGCTCCGTTACTTTTTTCCCCTCCTGTTTTATTCCTTTATTTTAATCTAATATTAATTGACTAAATGCATTCAGAATTGCTTTGTGTATGAATGATTTTATTTGAATAAATTAGCCTCGACTTGCCTTAAACTTATTTTAAAAGACTTAATTTTTCCTTGATCTGACTTGACTGTCTGTTGAGCGTGCTGATGGTAAAATTATCATATTTCAATTGTTAGAAATGTTGAGTTTCTAACAGCCATGAACAGATAATGAATTCAAAGCGCTGTATCTGCAGAATAGAGCTGAACGTTAGTTTAAAACTAAATGAAACAACCAGCCGGTGACTTTGTTCGTCTGCTAAGATGAACGAGGACAGTTTGGATCCTGTGAAGACGAATGAAACACAATATTCAAACTGTTCCGAGTGAAACCATCCCAAACAGAAGAAATCCCAGACACACGTCTAACTGCCTCGCTCCTTCGGGGTGAGAAGTGTCTCTGAAGAGGGAGCAGCGTGAGTTGGTACAAAGTGTTGCTCCCGGGTGGGTGGAGATAATTCCCTCCATCTTAAAGGTAGCCCGAGGAGTTTTGAAGTGCTTGTAGAGGGATGGAACATTGTTTTTATGATTGTGGCCTTGTTTTATTTGCAATATGGCAGCAAACGGAGGGAAGCTGGAGAAACTTTCATGCTCATAACTTTAACTGAAGGTGATGTGAATTCATTTTGAGTGTGCGTAAAAATGAAAGTGACTGTGGAAATCACCACCTTTCATGAAATGACGCACAGACTCAAACAATCCAAGACTGAGATGTTCCCATCAGCTGTTTGACGTCTTCTCTGGACAAGTGTTGTTGTTACAGTGTGGGTTTCTGTGCTGCAGAGATGAATCACAGCTCTGTACTGAATCACGGGTACAGGATTGACATCAAGCATTTTCAGACGTCGCTGGGGAGCTTAAACGTTTAGCTCCCCGATGGGGACTGGTGGACGGTTAACGTCATCTGCAGAAGAAAGAACACAATCCCGGCTGTGAGCTGCAGTCGCACTCAGTTGTGGGTAGTTAAATCAGAAGATGAGTTTGGTGCATCCACAGAAAGAGCTTGTTTCTCCTGCCAGTATTTAATTCCAACCGCGGTTTCTATTACAATGTTGGACACGGCTCTGACGTTATCATGGATATATAACAAATGTTGCATGAACATATGTATCCTCCCACATACATCTGCTGTCACTTACATAAGACTATTGTTGTCTTTATGACACATACATCATTTATCTTATAGTTTTCTCATGTGCACCTAAGATTTATTAGTTTTTATTTTCCATTAATTAATTGGTCGTCTGTGAAACTCTGACTCGAGCTTGATAGGCTGCGTTAAAGAAAGAATGAATTATAACTTTAACATTTTATTTATCAGTTTTTTGATTTGGGAAGTCTGGTTCCTAAACATTAGAGTTGGGTTGTGGGTTATTAGCAGGTTATCCTGAGTGCCTGTTTCAGCAAACCTGTAGAAATGTTTAACTTTTCAATTTATGTACTTAAAAAATCTGCAAAATATTTAGCAAAGAAACTTCTTTGCACATTATGCATTGCCCCAACTCAAAGTCGCTCATGACAATGATTGTTTTACAGATATGCTTTGATTACAAACCGCTACTGCTAATTTTGTTACAGTGTGCTTTTCCGGCTCACATTATGCATCTTCTCAAAGTCACAAAGTGACTAAAGCTTGCTGCAAAGTTGATAGAAGCCACGTTTAAGTCTGGAAGCTTCCATATGGGTAAAATAGTGTGATTCCAGCTTTGGAAATTTACTGTGCAACTACAGCCAGGGGGATCTGTTTGAGACTCATGAGTCACACACAAAAATAACTGTGATTTTTCAATGGAGTTGAATAAAATGTCATGGCCATGGAGAGAAAAACATGAATAACACAAACACTGGCCTCCTTTTAAGTATAATAATGTCAGTAATACTGTTGATAATGTCTGCTTCTGCTGTGGCGACACATTTTGGATCATCTAGGAATACAATTAGAGGTTCTGTCACAGCTCCCAGTCAGGGGATCATGCAGTAATCTTCAAAATGGCTGTCATACCACCTCTAAGTGCACATTTTTCTTTTTCTCGCTTTCTTTTTCATCTTTAATGTCGCAGACTTGACTTTCGGTAAAAGTCATTGTCACTTTTGCAGCTCATTTGTGCTCCATCTCTCTCGGTCTCTTCACATTTCCGTGGCTTCTCTCCACATCTGAGGGGCAACATTTCAATTGGTTGGCCGCGGCGCAGCCGCTTCTTTATTATTAGCCTCCTGACAAGCAGGGGAGTAATTATGGGATGTCGGAGGGTTTGCTGTGAGTTATGGACAAAGCTATTCTCAGCATGTTTGTTCCTTTGTTAGTTCAACTTGCACTTAAGAGCCAGAAAGGACAGTATCTGTGTGTCATGCAGGGATTGAACGGCTCTCTTCAGCAGCCTGCAAATAGAAATAGGGAGCTCGACGCCTGCAGCCTGCAGTCAGTGGTGACAGTTGCTAGAGTCTTGTCACAGTATGTAAATCAGTTGTCACATGAGATTAGCTAAGTAAATTAGACTTTCTTTTTGTATGAATGCGTATAGACTGCATGTAATGCATGATGGATGGATGGTCAACGTGCAGAGAGAGAAACAGCCATCGAACTAATCGCCCAGCTGTTGAATCTGAGGAGTTTGGAGACCGACAGTGAGCACTGAGGGATGCGATGGGTGAGAGATAAGTGAGCAGTGAGGATGCTTTGAAGCACGACGATGAATAGCACCTCACCAAGCGGTCCTACATTAGACTATGGATTTGAACGGGGGAGCTCGGGAGCTCTCATCTCATTAATTATCACCCTGTCAGGTGTGTTACATGAGAAATAAAAAATAACAAAAGAACATGATCTGCTGGACCTCATCAGCAGGGAGCTGAATAATGACATAAAGCCATCTCAGTGTCTCTTTTGGGCTAATGAAGAAATCATTCATCATTTCAAAATTGATCTCAGCAAATCCAGCAGCCCCCCGAGAATCTTGGCACTTCAGCTGCTCTGCATCTTCTCTATAATCACTTAACTTTCTTAACGCTCCTCAGACTGAGCGGTCCTCTTTAGGCTGGACATCAGCGTCACCACAACTACACTCTTCTTTGTACATGATTGTCTCCTTTTTATCTGTATTATGTCGATGGTTTTTTAACCACACTGCTGGCCATACCTCATCTGTGCTGCGTGATTAATACCATTACCATTAAACTTTATCATGTATTTGCGTTCCATGTTTTCAGAAATGTGTGATGATTTATCAGCTGAACGTTTATATATGATGTTAGCATTTAGCTTACACACCATTGTGCCTCACTACAGCCTCGTGGGGACACAACCAGCAGCTCTGCTTGTGATTTTCTGTCGAAGCAGGATTAATATAGTCTGCAGCAGAACCTGTGTGTCCTCTAAATCAAAAACACTTAACTACACAGGTTGCATAATCATAAAAATTGCCTTTCGAACCGCAGTAACTTGTACAAACAGTTGTGATCGACTAAGAATGAATCAGCTTGCGATATAAAGTGAATCTAAACTCCTTGTTGCCTGAAAAAAGGGAAACGTGTATCTCTATATATCTCCAGGGAGCAGAGGAAGCTTCAGCGGTAGAAATGATAAAAGACATCACATAAAAAGAGGAAGAGCTGCAACAACAAAGAGGACTAAAAGGCACTTATGAAGAGAGTAAGATGTGGATTTACTGTAAGTGTCTAATGTGTCTTTATCAGACTCTGTTTAATGAGCTTTAGTAATTATAAACATCCAGCTCCTGCTGACAAAACTCTGTAGATGTTTTTCTGAAAAAAGGTATCTCCAGAATAAAGAGTTCACAGTGAACTCTACTTCTTTACACACAGCTTACTGCGTTGAGGATTGTCTGCAGCTTTCAGGGCTGGCGGGATACTCAGATAAGAATTATGATTTATGTTTACTCTGCTGGATACTTTGGTGGCTGGAGTGCTTCCAGGTCCATTAGCCTGCACCAACAGGAGCACTTGACCTGAGCCTGTAACCGTCCTCCAGCTTCAACCAGAACAACCTGACATCAATTCAGCCACGTTGGCTTTTTTTTTTTTTTTTTTTGACTGTTTCATTTGAGTTTCCTCTGACCCCCTCACCAGATAAAAACTTGTTGCAGAGGTACTTCCGAGCAACAAGGTTGCTATGGCCACTAAAATCACCATGCTGTATGATAAGATGCTTTGGGACATTGTCTCCGGAGCCAGCGTGAGATAGGCACAACACTCAGTGCAGCCGGAATGACAGTTAAAGCTTTCAGAGCTGTAATTTGCTCAGAAACCAACTGCGGCAGTTCTTCGTCAGTAAGTGGTCTGCTGGAAAACTCATAGAACACAAAAGGAGGTTAAATAAAAAATAAAAAAAAGTTAATTGCTTTTACAGCTCTGATTGCTCTATGATGAGTTCAGCAGGGACACTTTCGCTGTAGACTGTGACTCAGAGGAATACGCCTTATGAGAGTCATTACATACTGTATATTTCACCAAACGCACGTACTCACAGAGCGGTAATGAGGCTGCTGTGGGGCAAACTGAGTCTCTTTCACAGGCTGAGAATTTACCTCCTGCTTCTTAAGTTGAGAAAGCTATTAAAAATCCATCAAGCTTGCTTGAAATATATATTCAGACTAAGTTAATAACGTGGCAGTTTGTATGAGCAGGTATAGTTTTTTTCATGAGGGGTCGCCACAGTAGGTTGGCGTCTCAGTATGTGATTTGGGGGTCTGGGGGAGCTGGACAACCCAGGATTACCCATCATGCCCCCTCACCACCACCTCTTTGCATTTCTTAAGGATTATCACATATTATTTTTAAATTGCTCCAAGGCTGTCTAATCACTCTGAATTACTGCTTAATTTCACTCCATCATGACGTCTGAAACTATACTTGGTTTTGCAGACGTTCCACGTCATCTTTGGCTTCACAACCGAGAGTTAAAGATGAAAAGGATCACAATGTGAATCGGAAAATGGGACGCCATTAACAAACAGCGATGATTTGAGATGTATAAATACTGTAACACTAAGAATGTGGGATGGATTGGATTCCTTTTCGGTCAGCAGTCAGTGCCAGTTAAAGAGAGAAAAACACAACACTGGTATCTAAAGACTGAGTTGAACTGCCATAATGGGAGAAGAATCTCTGCGCTTCCCTGAATTTATAGTTTAAAAATTGTTTTCTCAGCCCCTTACCCGCCTCGCTAATCCCCTGATTTAGTTCCATGCCTCCCCCACATCCGCACATGCTGATGTTTTTCATTATGAAGATGACCTTCAGCAGCAGAGTCATACTTCGGCTGATAGCCCTTTTGTGTAGACATTATCAGTATGCACCACATCGATCTCCAAATGCAATCAAGGAAGTCATGTGGAGGACAATTTAATCTTAACAAACAGAACATAGACAGCAGATGTCATATAGAAAAGCCTGAAAGTCGATTGTCCAAATCTGCTGGTTATGTAAGTGATCGTGTGTGTTGGAGCAACATATTACGCCTGAGGCTGTAACCATAAAAGCTTATTTCTCAGTTTGTCAACGCCACATCTTCAAGTTTACATGCGTGTTTTCTCCACATTTCAGTCAGGGAGACATTCCCCCCAGTTGTGATTCAGGGACAGCCTCTTATATCCTGTCTGCTGTGCAGACACTTGTTGAATTGTGAGAAGGATGGAGGCTCCTTCACCCTCTTGAACACACCTCTGTCTCCACCTGCTGGCTGGAGAAACATCCCCCTCCAACCAAACGGAGACAGAACACGTTCATTTGCACTTCTTCTGAAAAAATTGTTTTACATTGGAGTGAAAATAAAACAATGAATATAGATTTGGATAAACCTGTGTTCTGGCTACTTTACTATAGATCAGCCAGCTCTTCCCTTCTCTCACCACATAGGTGGACCTATAAATACTGTGACAGCTGCTGATAACTGTGAAAATGTACTTATTATGTGTAAATGCACAGGTGGCCTGTTCAGTTTGCTATTTAAAGCCTCATGTCGACCAGTAAATACCGCCTGTGTCATTTATCTGTTTTGGATTCAGATCAGATATCAGATTGGATCAGTTGTTCCAGCAGCACAAGAACCAGATCAGCTAAAGTCACCAAATTTCATGGAAAAATAAAAATTCAGGAGACGCCACGATTTGGTACAAACACGAGATGACAAAACTTTTCGCTGGCATTTAATGTGTAATTATTCAAAATAAAGGTGAAAATTGATAAAGTGTACATGTATTAGCGTTAAGTTGGATTTCAGCTGTGCTGTATTATTATTATCTTTAGACTCATTACTTACTCATCCACAGCAGTATTGAACAATTCTGTCTGGGTGAGTTGGAATTAATTACTTTATATACAACTGAAAAATCAATAGACTGAAATGTTTTGGATGGATTTCAAATTAACTAATAAATCCAGCCAACATGTGAAAAGTAGAAAGAAGCAGAGAGCAGCATCTCATCATTAATGCTAGTTAATGCCCTTTTTACATCTGACAGCATGGGACAAGGTAGATCATGTCAGTTTTCTATCGTACACATTCAGATTCTGATGCAAACGCATCAATGCTGTTTTTATCTGCTGCACTTATGAGGTGAAAACTCATTTACTCCAATTCAACTTTAGAAATTAAATCAAACCAATAAATACAATGAAGACGTTTAGAGAGGAGATGAAGAGCTGCTTAAATAACAGCACGGTTTTTGCTAAAGCCAGCAGAAATCCATCAGACTGTCCCAGATAAACTTATAATCTACATCATTAAGACCTTTTTTCTGATGGAGGTGAGTCCAGAGATCTGCAGGTGAGGCTGATGAACAGCCAGTGTTGCCTTCACTGTCTCTGCGTAATTTTCACCGTTTATAGACTTGCAAGCTATTCAAGTAGTATTGATTTGATTTTGAGAAATATTTTGGTTGCTGTCGATGAAGATGAGGATTTTAATTGTGGGGTAAATGTTACACAACTGTACGTGCACTTTGATCAACACGTGACAAGTTTTTCTGGCATCGCGGAAAAAGCACCGATTGTATTTGAACGTAGGTGTACTGTTAAGCTGACAACATTACAAACATTATATCCGGCAGAAGCTTTCAAAATAAGGCACATTTTTAGTATTTAATTCAGTCAACGTTATAAGAAAGGAGAGAAGTGTTTTAGAAGAAGCTCCCATTTTGTTTTAAGTTTTAAGATTTGGGGATTTTGGTGATGTGCCTGTCCACATAACCTTTCGTAAAAGCTGTGAAGATTACTAATAGACACTGACATAGTTAAAAAAAATAAGCAGTATGAGAGACATGACTATGAATTTTGGAATGTAAGATTTATTTAACTGAATTTAAAATTTTATCTGTCGTCTGTGCAGTTTTCTGCAACCTGACCGACCAAAATCGTTCACGCACATGAATATAAAGCAAGTTTTTGAAAAAATGGATAAAACATCACAGAGTAAACAAAAAATAAAACACCACAACATCCAACACGAGTAAAGAGGCCAGTGTTGAAAGAGATGCTGGTTCTTGATTCATGTTTATTACAACTGCTTGCACATTAAAATGTTTTATTAAAAAACAAAACTGCACCCACAGATAATGACATTCACATGAAAGTAGTTGTTGAGCTCTTTCATTCTCCTGTTAAGGTCAGATTAATCATTCATATACATGATTGCATTAGTAAATAGTAACATAATTAATAAATAAAAGTTCGGAGGGTGACGTTTACGCTCTTATTTTGAAGCCCGGCTCGGCGGACTTCCTGCCGTTAGCTCTCTCTTTAGCTGCCTTTTCCAGTCGGGATGAAGGAAAAAGTTCATTTCGCGGAGAAACTCGGCGGAAAAACGGACTCCGACGATGAAGCTCCGCTGAAAAGAGCCCCAAGTGTTTGGAGATAAACCGGGCAGACACCGTGAAGTCCCTTCAGAAGCATTTCTGGGTCCAAAAACTGTAAGTTTCTGTGAACTTTTCTGCCCGGAGTTCATTTTTACCGTTAAAACTTTTACCGTTTGCTAAAGCTAGCTTAACTTTTTTTTTTTTTTTTTTAAAGAAGAAATCATTTTAAATAATTTGACTAAAACAACATAAATAGATTAATCTAATTCTCCAGGAGAGATTTTAGCTCTTTATCTGAACTTAATGACTTTTTTTTCCCCACTCAGAATTAAAGCTGTTTGTAAATAATGTTATTTTCCTGCTTTTAATTTCTAATGTTCAGAATAAGGCACTAACTTAGATGGAAACACACAAAAAAAATGAGCACTAAATGATGTTAAATACTTTCCATTAAAAAAAGAAGTGATGCTAAACAAACAGAAAATCTTTCAGTGTTGGGTGTTTTCTTTTGGTAATTTGAGTTTGCTTTGCTTTGCTTTGCTTTGTATTTGAGGACATTCTTTTATTTAACCAGAGCTGATTTATGCATCACATGTCCATTAATGTGGGAGCCAGATTGTGAATCATTGTGGTGAAACTCCAGTGGGACTCAGTTTGGCTCCCAGGAAGAGTTACAGTAGAAAAGACAGTAGCAGTCAGCACAAAGCCAGCAGCGTCAGCTTCTTCCATTATCAGTCCCAGACCTCGGAGCCTTTTGTTTGGGTAAACCGATGTAAAGTACAGTTGTTAAGAAACAAAAAGCAAACTTCGGGAGGCGTTGCATGACCTGCTGGCAGCTCCGCTCTCTGGATACATCTGATGATGATGTCTTGGCTTCCAGGCAGAGAGCTGAAAGCATAACAAAGAATTTTATCCCCCCCCCTCTCCCTCCGACAATAACCATATCTGTATCCCCCGCCACGGTCACAGCACATCTAATGGCCAGCGGCTCAGGAAATCCATGTTGTTGCACAACAGATGAACTGATGTTTCAGTGCGAGAACTGGAATAAAAAAACGCTTTTCACGTTGCTCTGTGATTGTTTAAGAGACACAAATAAATAAATCTAATCTCTTGGCAGCAATTGTCATGTTTCCTCAGCCAGCAGGCCGTTGTTTGCAGCTCAGTCAGGTGATGACAAAGTCCGTCAGCCCTTGTCTATATCAGCGGCCCACTTGGCCTGTTGTAAGGTCAACATGTTGGAGATGCCAGAGAGGGTTCCAGTTTTAACGTTTTCTGAACACCAGGTGTCCAGTTCATGGGGTTTTCTCTTGACATTCACATTCCTGACATTCTTGGTACATTGCTCTCGTGGTGGTATATTTTTGAAAGAAGGGAGGTGTCATGTGATATATTGGGATGTTTACACGCTTCCTTAATTAAATTGAAATCCTAATCTGAAACATTTGGTTTTGCAGAAATGTAATTAAAGACAAAGTTTTACCTATGAACGGTGTAAATTCTTCTCTAGCTTGCAGAAAGTTTGTACTCCAGTGTGCGGCTTTTAGAGTTGTAGGCTTTAATGTAGACAGAAATGACTTTTTATGAGTAAGAGGAAGACATTTCTCCAGAATGTGCCAGGAAACGCTTCCTGACAAGGCCGAGTCAAGGTCTTCCTGAGTGAGGGGATGCCTCAGTTTCAAGCCTGTTTATCTTTTCGGCTCATTCATCGGAGTTTATATAGAACTCATTGAACTTTAATGTATTTTACCTCTGAGGGGCTTAAAATTGCCATTTCACTGTACTCGAGAAAACATACTTAAAAAAAAAAGCTACCTTTGTATTAAAACCTTGATAACAAAAGCAAAGAGAGTCAGTTTTTCTTGGCTTGCTGACCTCCCTTACTCAGTTCCTCCAGCCCCTTTCCACCATCCTCTTTATTTTTTTCCCCTCCAATGTGCTTTCTGAGTATGATGTAGTCGAGGCCACATGGAAAATCTGCAATAATTTGGGATCAGTGTCGTGCTGCTAGCATGTGAGTCCCTGAAAGACAAAGCCTTGTTTGTGCAGTGTCTCCGTGTGGCAACTGCTGCGGCGGTGAGAAATAAAGCACTAGTTGAGAGCCTGGGCTGCTGAATCTGTCAAACAGTCTGACTTCACAGCAGCCCAGGCTGTAAGCCCACTGGACCATCTCTCATGGGGAATATGTAAACAAAGGCAGGGACTGATCCAGGACTTCACCTGAAGTTGGGTTTCGTATGGTTAGTTTAACTTACTGCAACGCACTTCTGACTACTGCAGACTGCCACAGCTACTACTTCTTTTTGTTTAGTTCATTTTGGTCTTGTTTATTTTGAAATTTTAATTGCGTGTCTTTTGAGAAGACTCCTCGTGAGTAACTGTTGTGTCTGAACTGTGCAATCCACTGTCACTGTCATTGGTTATGGCTGCAATGTCAGCAACTTGGAAACGACAGATTTAAAATTAAAAACTGGCGAGGGGCTTCTGGGAGCATTAATGAAATCTGACGTTGTTGTAATTCTTTTATCAATATTAAGTTTGATATCTGTCTTCAATTAAAAGAAACCAAAATTCCCATGGCTCTCTAAGCAAATATGACTGGAAGCCAGTTTGGCAGCAAAATGCAAGCACACCGTATATCTAACCGAACAACACGGGATATTGTGTTCTATAATGAATGACCTTCTTTTTCGTTTTGAATAAGAAGCAGTTCAGTATGAGAAATCATATGCAGTTTTCACTTTATGCTCATTGTGAGCTTTGGATGAGAATCTGGTCATACAGATTCTGCACTGTTTAGAAGCTTTTTTATTTATTTATTTATTTTTTGCTCCAGGACAGACAGAAGACAGACTTTGACATGGAAGCATAGTTTGTGAAACTGTTAGTTGATTATTCAATTTGTTAAGTAAATGTATATAAAAAAAAAAGAAAAAAAAAAAAAAGAAGAAAGGGTAAAGCGATGACTTCTGATGACTTTCTCAGTCTTATATTTACTTTTGTCACTTCGTATTTTAGGACATTGTAATGGGCATTTTTATAGCTAAATGGCCTCTTAGTAGCACTGTGAACATTCACAATGTGTGGCTAAAAACAGATGTAAAGTAGATACCAAAGGACCCTGTGTTGATCCCTATGGGATGCTGTTATTTACTTTTAAAGAGAATTTTATTTGAACTCATCTGTAAGAACAGATAGAGTAGAAAGATATAAGTTAAGTAAACAAAATTATTAAAATTCAGTCATTTCAAAACTACTGCGATTGATAACTCTGTATTTCCAGACTCACTGTGGTTGCTAAGTGTTGCTACTGATTGTGTTACTTCAGTACGACTAATGCTACTCCCATTACTACGCCGAGGCAGCTTGTGATTGAAATGCACATCTGTACCACAGCTGCAACGCAAATGAAATGGAGGAAGTGTGTGTGTGTGTCTGTCTGTATGCGTTTTGGAGGCTGTCCACTCAGCAAAAGGGTCAAACAATCCCACCCCCTTTCCTCTTCAAATTTATTGTCACTCCCCCTTCGTATCACTGCCATATCATATCCTCCCCATCTGCTTGATGTTAAAACCACCACAACCACAGCATTAGAACAGTCAAGTTCACCCAGCATACACGTTCGTCTTCCATGAAAGGAACGCTGCCTTTTCTGCCATCATTGGTCTTTCTTCTTTATTAGAGTATTAAATAAAAAGCACGTTTGTACAGCTGTCAGGAAGTGCTTGTCAGATGGTCAGATAACTACAGATACTGCCTCACTACACCTGTCTGACTTTGGATTCCATAATTGCATTTGTTTGGATCTAATTTCAGCTGTGGACCGATCCACATTTCTTGTGGCAGCAGTGTTGGCTGAGTTGACTTAAAATAAACTGCAGAGTTTTTGTGGGAATTAATGAATTTATTAGAATTTTTCTGTGATTTTAGAGAGCAGTAAAGCTCTGTGACACAGTAATGGGATCTATCTCTGAAGATACACAGTTCATTCTCAGTACGTTCAATAGTCCTCATGGGATTTGCTGTGAAGGATGGGGGAGGGTGGGGGGGTCACACAGGTCTGTGGGGATGTCAGTACCAGGCGTTAGTGTTTGGTTTTTTGGGAGAACTAACCTGCCCAGGAATGTGTGGCGTGCTCACTCCTACACTGCTGCCCTACATTATCAGTCATTGTTACAGACATTTCTTTAAGTGGCCAGAGAGATGGCCCCCCATCTGTGGGCTTTTCTCTGGAGGCTTTGGTCAGAAAGTTCTGTATGGGTGACCTGCTCATCACTGATGTGAACAGAAGTGGAAAAACTTCAGCCTGGCCTCACATTTTAAAGAGTCCGGCTGTATGAGTCTGGGGAATGGAGAGACTAGTTTACGTGGCACAACCAACAAGATTGATTATTATCCTCTTAACTGTTAACTGAACTGAAATTGGATTCCTCACGAGACCCTTAATGCCAGATTTGATTTGGCTGTTATCACAGGGAAGCAGAGAAAAGGAGGATGGCAGCCTCTTGGTTTGTTGCAAAGTTTTATTTTAAAATGTTCAATTTCATCTGAACACCTAAGATTTACGACAAAAACAGTGCAGGGGATAATTGAATTTAGAAACTTATAACACTAGTTTTCCTCTTTTCTTCGCTTCGTCTCATTTTTTTGATGTCAGCATTCACATGGAAAAAGAAATCATTTTGATTTACAACACAAGAAAACAAAAAATTGGACAAAGTTTAGATTTCTTCCATGGGCTGAATGAAGCAGCTGACCAAATAAAGCGTTTCCTCTGCTGAGAGTGGGTGATGGGTTTCCATCATTCTACGGAAATACCTGCAGAGTAAAAAATATTAATAGCAAGATGCATATCGGTGGCATTCCTCCAAACTCAATCCTCACAAGAACTATAAATTTTAATTGGAAGGTGCATAGTTTTTTTTTATTTTTTTTTTTTTATGAGGTATTTTTTGGCACGCTTATTGCACACATCACCTTGCTTTAAATGTGTGAAATGTGTGTGATTACATCACCAGAATTCTGTTCATATGAATCTTAATGATATGTTTACGGAGCAGTGCAAACATACAGCAATATGCAGGATGTTTTGGAAGAACTTTACTCCCCTTTGTGCAGCATATGAAGCTGAATCAGGCAATGGAGTACTTAAAGCACCCTTGTATTAGCAGCAGACTCCGATCTGCTCATTTAGACGCCGCTAGTTTAATTACACTCTTATTGCCCATTTTCACCCTGCTAGGGGTGACACTGTGACCCCAGAAAGGGAGGAAATGAAGTAGGGCCTGCAGTCCCTGCCCCCCTGCCATGGAAGGTCTTGAACAAGTAAAGCCACTGTTGTTATGTTAGTTCTGGGTTTTAGCTGCTCTCTCCACAACCACCATACGGTCTCCCCTTCAAATCACATTTTTTTGAAGGGTTCAGCTCAAGTGAGAGACATGTGATAAGTGTTTGGATTCAGCAGGGAATAGGGATGCTGTCCAACTTTGTCGTGGAAGTTTGAGATACCGAGCATGCCAGTGCTACAAGGCCTGGGTCCCCCGGGAGAATAGTACCATTATTCCAGATAGGAGCCTGGCCATAAGCCCCCATGACTGCTCGGCTTCCGGAAGTAAGGCCCGCTGGGGAATAAGACCAGGACATCACTTGATTTTCTGTCTTTGAAGCAGCCAGTTTGACTGCACTGCATTAATTTGATGCAGCAGCAATCAATTGAAAGGGAAGAAGGAGTGCTTGTACCATAACAGGATTAGTGATAACACAGTTATAGTTTCAAATGTAAAAAGGTAGAGGCAGGCTTTGTAGTTCATCTTTTCTTTTTTTCTGTTTCTTTGTTTGCAAGACTGGAGGTCTTGTTCAAGAGTGCCACAATAGTCAGGTCACGGTTACACAGGACAAAGGAAAGAGGAGCTAAAAATAGGGAATGTTTGCTTGGAAATTGATTGACTATCAAATAAATTTCCAGTTACTAAGTATTTGCTTTTGTTGGAGTGAAGCCAAGCACAGTGTCCAAAGTCAAAATCAGACTCTCCTTCATGCTGCCCATATTGACTTTTTACACACGCCATCCATTCACCATTCTGTCTACTTCTGAGAAATGGTCCTAAAGTGTGTCTTTTACCTGACTTGTTGATTTGACTTACTGTCCCAACAAATGTCTAGGTTTTCAGCTTGGTAAAGTCTCAAGTGGCAACTAACTGAGGGGATGTTTATTTTTGTGTGCTGTTTGGATCTTTTGGTTTGTTTAATTTAATTCAGATAAGTGACAAAATAATCTGACCACATGGTCTATTGAGTAACTATTCTTGAGCTTTTGATCCTATCACATTATCTTATTTAGCAAATGCGGTTGTCCTAGATGCCATGAAATTATGTTGTAGACTTCCACATTTCTCCATGTTTTGCTTCTTTTCCAATATAAAACAATCGAGTGATTCATAAAGTGCTTTCCCTTCTGTTGAGGTTTGAAGAAAACACAGGGGTTTAAAATAGTAATAAGTTATTTTATAGTTCTTTTTTAAGTTGATTAAACACACAGTTAAGATTAATTTGCTAATTGCTAATTAAAATTGCATGAGGAAAGACAGCTTTTGGCACCGGTGTATGCACAGTATTTGCCTTTTCAGAAATCAATGTTATTTTTCTACATGAGGAGCTCTCTTCCTTCTGCTCCTTCTTATCTCTTAAAACATCTTGACCCTAAAACTTGTCTCCTTCTTTTCAGATTCATTGAGGCAAAGATGATGTCTGACGCCAGTGAGATGTTGGCAGCAGCCTTGGAGCAAATGGATGGGATCATAGCAGGTAACCACATTCTACACTTGGACTTAAAGACCTGGCCACATCACTTTAGGTAGGCATGGCATATTATGGGGTGTAGCCACATCTGGATGCTATTACATTGCAAACTGGAAACACTACAGCCTGTGGACGGTAACACAATGTGTCCTTCTCTTTCCACTCCTACCTGCAATTTGATGTAATCCTCTTGAATACACATAAAAGTCTGGAATAAAGCTGGAGTTGTGCTGCTACGTCAGTGCCTCTTTCTTCCTCCACTGGATTGTTCCACCATGAGAAATGAAACTTTCCATTGTCCCCACAGTGATGGAAACTAATGATTATCCAAGCTCTGAGTTTGGAAGACCAGCTCCTGCTTGGGAACTTTTGGCCACACTCTGTATACTTGTGCCGCTGCAGATGAGCAGAGCAGGCTTCAGTTTCAGAGTCCCTACTTTTCCGCTGATGTGTGTAATTATAGCGCTGACCTTTCCAATGGGAGCGAGGCAGCTGATCACATGACATCCCCGGTCCCCGCTTGTTTCCATTGAAACCACAGCCGTCATCAAGTCCCACTCCCTCACTACCATGGCGGAAGCCATGATTGTTTGGATATTTACTTATTCAGCCCCCTCTTTGTTACCACTAGACATCTTTGCTATGTCTGACATTTAAGGCACATGACAGATGGTGTGGAGCAGGCTGAAGCACATGATGCACTCAAGTATAAGCATGCTATTGCATTTTCTTTCAAGAAAAATTAGAGAATGTGTTTTCAATAAATATGGAAGGACATTCATTATTTCATTATACTGTGTCATATGATGCTTGATAACTGCCCCCTCGCCCCAAGCAAGTGTAGGCCCATAATGTTTGCAGCAGTGTGTCTTTGTCATACTGCAGGGGTGGAGACAAAACCAGTAAACACCTAAATATAGCTTTTATTTGTGATTTTTGCTGGATGGTTTGCATGAATAGGAGTAAAATGACTCCTAAAATCAGCACTGCCTAACAGATTCTTATTTCAGGAAACAAAACGTTTTTTTGAGGTTCAAAGGTGGTTTCAAATTTATTTAAAATAAAAGTATAAACAGCAGTAGCTATCAAGCAACTCCTGCTTCGGTTTACCCCCAATGCGCAAGACAACTTAGTTTGGTCAGAATTCTAAAGAAGGAAATGCGATTAGATCTGCTGCCATTCACAAACCTCCTACTTTTCCAATTCCTCACACATGTACATCATAAATCAAGTTTTTTTGCTCAATATCAAGCTCAATTTAAGGCGAGAGACGGTTTGCCTCTCTATGAAGAAAAACCACAGGAAATATGGAGGTTCCCCAGCCACGTACTGTGGTTATGCCTTAGACCACTGACTCAAAAATTATGTGCCTCTAATTTGATATTAACATGACCAAAACCATGTTGTGCATATTGTATGTAAAGATGCTAACCTTGAAAAAGCTCAGATCAAAAGTATGCCAACAATCTTCCTTAAGTAATCAGAGTAAGGCAGCCGCTGAGCTCTGACATAAACTGTCTGACATGTTCTGACATACAGACTGAACAATGCAGCTACAAATAATCACAGTCACTCCAGGGACCAGCTGTACAAACCACCGTCTCCCTCACGTAGGAACAGAATGTGCCTGTCTCACGTGCTCATGAGTACATCGCTGATGATTATGTGAGAATAAAACATTTAGGTGTTCAGTTCGTTTCGTCGCTGGCATGGGAGATATTGAAGGTCTAAGCTGAGCGCCCTGGGACACAAAATCTCTTGTTCTTTTAATGCCACAACTTGACTTTTCATGATTTTTCCTGAAATAATTTCTTTGTTTCAGCCACCGACCCCCATCTAATTCTTGTCCTCTGCTTCCCCAGGGTCCAAGGCCATGGACTACTCCAACGGGCTGTTCGACTGCCAGTCGCCCACTTCACCTTTCCTGGGTGGTCTTCGAGTGCTGCATCTACTTGAGGACCTGCGAGCAGCTCTGGAGCTCATGGACAACGAGGAGAGGGACAACCTGCGATGTCAGATTCCTGATTCCACTGCAGAGGGGCTGGCAGAGTGGCTGCATGGACGAATGGTAAAAGTCTTGTTTTGCTGATATTTTTGGGATCCATGTTTTATTCTTTTGAGTACACAAGATGGTTTTGGTAAAGATTTTTACATGAATTAAATAAAAACATTTGACTCTATATTAAGAACTTGCATCTCTAAGTCATTCATGCACGTCATTCTGTGATGATTTCTTTTTTTTTTTTAAACCATCTGGACAGAATGACAAATTTCCTCTGGAGGTTGCTTTAACAGTTGCACTCTTTATGATCTAACCTGGACAAGACACATAAGTTGATGTGCTTTCTAATTGCTTTTGTCATTGAACAGATAAAACATCATCATGAATCTTTTAGCCGAATGTATGTGTCCAGAGATTTAAAGGAAACTGCTGTGTATTTGACTTATCTCTGTCAGTGGAATCATTCGTTTCTTTTTACTCCTCAGTTTTAGGACTTCACCTGGTATAAATTATTTTATATCGGCTCTGCATCTGTTGATTCTGCTTCGTCGCCTTTACTCTGACCGTTGAATCTGTTTATGTTACAAGTACTGTTATGACTTGTTTTGTGAATGATGGCGTTTCTATAGGAGCGCTGTTCCAAATAGTTTCCATCTTCCAAACTCGTGTTGACTCTTGTTTTTCTTCCCTCATGGCCGGTTCCTCCATGTGTGATATTTGAGCGAGGAATTTGCTTTTCATACAATGTTCAAATAACTAGCATGTGAGAGGACGACTGACCCTCAGTTTTCTCTGGAAAACTCAGCTCGCATATGTCTGTTGTTTTCTTGGAAAACCATGAGTTGGTTGTCAGAGAGGTTAGCTCAGTATTAAGTGGTATGTACCTCTTAAAAAGACTGTGCAGTTCAAGGCTGATGTGTATTTTCATATGGTCTCTTCAGACAGATCCGTATTTCAGCATGACAGCTAGAGACCCTCCCCTTGGTTTCTTTTTTTTTTTTTTCTTCTCCAGCCCAGTTTGAAGCTTTATTTAACTGATGCAGTAAATGCGTTTTTTTTACCCTGACAACAGAAATCAATACATATTGTTGTTCCTTGCAGACTAATGGGCACAGCTCAGAAGCAGTCTACCAAGAGCGCCTTTCGCGACTGGAGAGTGACAAAGAGTGTCTTATTCTTCAGGTATGGAAACAAAATCCCTCTTCGGACAGCAAAACAATACTGCCTGAATGTGAAATTGATTGGCCATTAAGTTATATTGTGAGTCAAAGAGTTTGCAGAATATTTTCAAAACTATTCAATAGATTAGGAATAAATTTGATTGAAGACTTTTTGGAAAGAAACAAACAATAAATCTTACAATAAATCGTACATGACGAACATGACGCCACCAATTTCCCGCACAGCTACACCCGTTTCAAACCAGTTAGACTACTCTGGGCAAGATTAAAGATAAAATGGAGAGATTGCTTAAGTGAAAGGAGTAAGACTGTTAACATGGGATGTCATCGCTCATGGGAAGATGGACTGAGAAACTCAAATCCTGACCAACAAAGATGTCTCATAATTGTCTATCTAGGTAAGTGTTCTAACTGACCAGGTGGAGGTGCAAGGTGAGAAGATTCGGGACCTCGACACGTGCCTTGAGCATCATCGGGAGAAACTAAACACTACTGAAGAGCTGCTTCAACAGGTAATGCCTCAACAAAGTGGAGTTACTGAAGCCATGCAGCTTAATTTTTAAAATGATATTAAAGTCATATTTTAACACAGCTTTATACAAAGTGTAAATCTTGCTCCACAGGAGCTGTTGAACCGGAGTGCACTGGAGACCCAGAAGCTGGAGCTGATGACCGAGGTGTCAAGTCTGAAGCTGAAGCTGACAGCCGTGGAGAGAGATCACACGGACAACGAGGTGGAGTATCTCAGGTTGTGAAGTGGAACAGGAATAATGAAGTTCATTTTACATTCTGTGTGACTCTGAATCCTGGCAGCTGCACAGCCATTGTTTTTAAAGTCAGAAAGGTCCGTCTCATTCTGCTGGTGGACTTGGATCTGTCATGTGGTGCAGGGTGAACTTCTTTAAGGGTTACAAAATAGGCTTAAACACTTTTCATGCTCCAGCAGCTGTTTCCTGCCAGATTCCCCCCACCCATCCAAACCTCCCCCTCCTCTGCCCTCTTTTAGGGTATAGAGGTTGTGGGAGTTTCCGTACTCCCTGTCTGCTAAGACAGACACAGACACACACACATACATATATATAATTATTATTACAGAATATTCATTTTTTTTTATTTTATTTTATTTATTTATTTAATTTTAATATTTGATTCTTTTACCTGTTTCCCTGTTTTTTAAATTGATAGTTTATAATGACATCAAAGTACTGTTGGTTTCTTCAGGTCCCAGCTGATGCTGATAGGGGTGAAAGCTGTTTCGCAGTAACAGGATTTGTTTCCATGTGTAGACGGAGCTTCTCAGAAGTTCTCCAGGGGGACATCCGTCTGAAAATATTATTTTGTACCTTTGGCAGAAATTCCCCCCCTTTAAAATAAATAAAAAGCAGAACACTCTTCAGACACACTCTCTATAAACCTCCTAGTGCAGGTTAGTCTGTGAGTTTAATGGGTAATGGGAGTTCTTTTCTCCTCCCCAGGGCTTGTATGAGGAAGTAACTGACCTGCGGTTCAGGGTGACTGACATTGAGAATGAAAGACTGCAGTGTGAGAAGAAACTCAATGCTACCAAAGTGAGTGTGTGCAGTTGACTGCAGGATCTTCTACCTTTTACTGTGGCAGGAGATCAGACCTGATGCATCATTACGTTTAAAACCTTGTTGTTGTTTTTTTTTTTTTCCCTTACCATGACATACTTTCTCTGCCCATCTTCAATTTCTTCTGTTCTTCCTCCAATTTTAACGTCTTTCTGCAACATGCTAACTGTGAAGCGTCCAAAGTGGAAAACTGAGCAGTTCACTGGAGATGAGGTGAACGAGGTTTAATCTCCAGCTTGTACTCTTCTCCTTTCTGGCCCTTAAGATCCTCTAAACCTGCTCCCTCTCCACTGATGCACACTGCTTTCCTGACTTTCACCACCTTTGCTGTAAGTGCTTCCACCTGTACTGGTTGCAGGATTTGTACCAGATTCAATCACTCCAATCTTTCCTTGCATTAAAAACAACATATTATGACATTTTCCTCCAGTAGAGATAGGCATCATTTTAACTGGTACATCTCTTCAAACCACTTTGCACATTCTAGATTTAGTGAAAAGCATAAACTTGTACGGAATCTCACTGTGTAAACCTCAGAATGGGTTTGAAGTAATTAAACCACTACTGTTTGTGGTCAATTATTAAATGGACTTTACTCACTGCTTTGAGCTACATGCTAATATCAGCAAGCTAACAGGCTCAAAGTAACCTGTTGTTTAGCAGGTTTAATGCTATTATGTGCTAATTATTGTAAAACACACAGCTGAGGCTGCCGTGAATGTTAAACAGGTATGTGATTATCAGCAAAAGATTGGGCACAAAGGAATCAAAATCAGAAGCTTGAATTAACTTTAAATGTGTCTGAACAATGAAAGCCTTGACCCATCTTCTGTTACAGGAGGAGCTGCAGCTCCTGCAGAAGCAGCTGGAGGAGCGAGAGCTGGAGCTGAGGAGGCTGAAGGTGGAGAGCCACAACAGACCTGAGGGAGGGGACAGAGGTAGAAACTGTTTTTAATAATTGTCTGGAGATTTCTTGTATGAGTTCATGCTGTCCAACTTTAATATTACTACAGGGTTTATGAGGATTAGGCAAAAAGATAGTTCACATTCCAACAACACCACATCGCCCTCCAACAGCTTCCCTGAAGGAATAATATCCGTTAATTATTTTTCACTGTCTTACATTTCACAGTCAGTCTAAATAATATTGGGGTTGTCTGAGAATTTTTTGTTAAATCCTTATCTGTGTCTGTAGACTCCGTACCAAACATCTGCTTTACTCCTTCCATCCCCTGCTGAACTTATCTTATCCACTTCGATAGAAGAAGAATGCCATTTATTTAAGAGTCATGTGTACTGGTCCTCCTGCAAGCACACTTCTCTTGGGTTTTACTGAGAATTAATAGTGTACTACAAAGTCTGTTGTGTTTTAAAGCAGGTTTAATTATTAAGACCATCCATAGGAAGCACAGCCACAAGCTATATACACTGCATTTATAAAGTATCCCCTCATAGAGCTGTGCATTTGCTCATCCAGCAGAGACATAAATGTTAAAGTTCATTTGGAATTGTGTGCCGGTCTGTTCCCCATCGGCTGCTGAGGCAAGTAGGAGTTCAAATGAGGCCAGTAAAGCTGACGTGGATTAGATTACTAGGTTGGTTGGCCGTGTGTAGTGCTTCTTAGTGAAATGCAGAGAAGGTCCCTGTTTTTCAGAATTGGTGGTGATAATTGCATCACTAATTCATCGTAGCAGCAAACTGAAATCAGAGCCCTGCTGACCCACAAACTGAGCCCCAGCAGCCTCATTATTTCTGCTTTCTGTGGCTGCTTTTAGAGCCAGGGGGACCTGAGGGCAAACTAACTTCCCACAAGTTTAAAGAAAGTGTCTTTTATCTCCCAGATACAGAAATGATGAAGATGAAGAGGGTGCTGGAGACGTTGACGTCAACCAATGATGAAAAGGTACAGTGTGATGTGGTGACGTGATTCATGTGATTTTTTTTTTTTTTTTTTTCCATTCATCTTCACTGTAACGTCTTTTTTTTTTTTCTTCTTTACAGGAGAGAAGGATCAAAGAGCTGGAGGAGTCACTTACAAAGTTCAAGAAGGTGCAGGAGCTGGTCAAAGGTCAGCATGCGATTTGTTCATTTATAGAATTGAATATATATTTTAATAATCTTTTCAAGATGTGACGCTTATTTTATGCATCACTCTCATAACATTCAGTAGCACTAAAACTGAAAATTTTTTCTGTCTGTCTGATGTGCACTCAGAAAAGTTGAATGAAGATGACTACGACGATATCCCAGATGAACACCCGGCTCCTGCCCCCATGGAGGTGGATCAGGTCACCCTGGTGTTGGAGGGGGAGACAGGAAGGAGCTCTGGCGAGGTAAACACAACCTCTGTCAAAACAATTTGCTCACAGGATGAACCTCAGACTGTGGACTTCCTTTCAGAAAAAAACATGGTTTGTCCCTGAGCTTCTGTTGGGGTTATCCTTTGTTAAGCTGAGTAAATGTTCTGCTGTTAATCATGTTTTTGCTGTTTTTAGTCCGTTCCATGTATAGCTGTGCTCTCTGAGATGAATGAACTGGACAGAGAACGACAATTACAGTCTCTAGAGAGGTAAAACTGTGGCTCAGAGCTTTAAAATCTAATTATTGCTCCAACATGTTACCAACAAAATATGAATCTGTTCTTTGGTGTCAAACTGTATGAGTTGTGTGGGCTTTCAGTTTGAAGCACAAATTATTGGTCTGACAACAGGATATGACTTTCTATGTGTACACGTTATGTTTTGTCTGTTCTAAGTGACGGAGGGGACTGTTAGTGATTGACTTACTTTACATGTGCATATCAGCATGTGGTCTGTCTCCAGCACTAAAGGAATTCAAAACATGTCACAATATTTTGAATATTTACACACTATTTATTTGGAGCACTTCAACATGAACTATTTATTTTCTTTTACGCATCTCTTACTTTTTCAAAACATTCTCAAATGTGGTTTATAAATCTGTAGTGTCAGAAACAGTTCTAGTGATCTCGAACATACTCCTGTTTTTTACTGAACACTCCTTCTTTGTGATTTCAGCTCACCCACGACCAGCAGCACTGACCAGGTAAGGCCCTGCTGTCTCCGATGTTCAATCCCTCCTTACTTTCATGCAAAATTACATCTTGTTGTTGAAAACACATTTGTCGTGACCTATGAATGATCTCCTGGTGCAGACTGGGTAATCACAGGACATGGGCTTAGTCTGTCCTGCTCTGCCACCTACTGGTTAGATGGTGCAAACGTTTCCTGCTCCTGTGTTTCTCTCATAGACGAGCAACAAATCAGGGTTGGGTTCCTCTTCCTCAGCTAAAGCAAACACCACCAGCGCTGAGAGTTTTGGTTCCAAGAAGGCCCGCACTTCTTTTGGCCGAGGATTCTTCAAGCTGCGAGGAGGCAAACAGACAGCCAGCAGCCCAAACTTGGGTGAGTTTTACCAAACCGCTGTTTGTGTCTCTCGGAGGTTGTCATGTCATGTGGTCAAGTTTCTGTTTCCCCACTGCTTCAATGTGTGTTGTGCTTCCTTGCCGACTCTGACGTTTCTTCCACACCTCTGTAAATCTTGGATATCGCACCCGGAGTGTCAGTGCCCCTGTGTTAGGTACAGTACAGCAGCGTGGCCTGCTTGGCCTGCAGTATGGGTGCTCTGGATGATACAGCTGGATGTGTATAAGCACTGACACAAACTGTCCTGTGATGAATTAACAATGTCTGCCCCATTTATTAAAAAAAAAAACAAAAAAACAACACGCGACTCCCTCAAGTCAAATAAACTGTAAACCATCCAAAGAGGGACTAAACATTTATAGAGGCCTATAGAGGTAAATGACTCATGAATTCTCGTGTTGAAATGCTGTTTTCTTGTGTTTCTTTCAGTGACTTCACTAAAACATCCAGTTGTTCCTTATCTGTGACATCAAACCATCTGCAATGATGCTGGGAAGCATCTCATTCATCATAACTGAAAATTAAATACTCTTTTTAAATTTTTAGTTACCTTTTTTTTTTTTTTTTTTTTTGCATGTTCAGGTTGTAGTGTTCTTGTTTGAAGCTGAAGTTGTGAGTGTTGGCGTTTCAGCCATGATTATGCTGAACATCATTATTTCTGCAGCTGAGACTGGGCATAAAGGCACAGACCACCTGGACCTGGCTGGTGTTCCTCCAAGCAAATCCCACCACGAAGCTCCTCTGCCGTCGTCGCCTGAAACCAAAAAGAAGACCAAAGGCCTAAAGAGATTTTTTGGCCGGTAACACTCAGCGTACTGTCAGCTGTGTTTCTCTATAACAGGAGTATCTGTGGTCATTCATACTGAGGTATTTCCTCCTGCAGGCTAAAGAGGAGTCACTCCACCTCCTTCAACCCCGATGATGCAGCAGAGATGGAGTTTAGGAGGGGCGGAGTCAGAGCCACAGCTGGACCTCGACTTGGGTGGTCACGTGAATCTAAACACAAGTAGGTGTCAAATAATGATCACAAACATTTGGTGTGTTTAGCTATTGGGAAGTTAGAATTAGTTTTCTTTGAATAGTTACAATTTTCTAAATAGATCCAGTCTAAAGTGGTTTAATGGAAACGCATATACTTCTGTCTTCTCTCTCTGTTCAGTGCTGTTGATATTCCTTTCTCACGGTGGAGCAAAGATGATGTTTGTGCATGGCTGCATGAACAAGGCCTCGGGCTGTTTGCTGCTCAGGGCCAGAGCTGGATTAAGTCTGGACAAACACTCCTGCAGGCATCGCAGCATGATCTGGAGAAGGTAGGTGTGCCGTGACTCAGCTATTTTCAGGTTGTTCTTGCCACAGAAACTCAGTCAGAAATATTATACTGGAATGTTTGTAAAGTAAGTTTTAACTTTTAACTTTGAACCTTCTGAGCAGTCACTCTGTGTGTTTTTATTTGACGACTGGATACAGAGGTGTTTCCCAGATGTTGTGACTCTGTTGCGGCCGTGTTCCTCTTTCAGGAGTTGGCCATGAAGCAGCCTCTCCACAGGAAGAAGCTGCAGCTGGCCTTGCAGGCTCTCGGATCAGACGAAGAAGACCTCAAAGGCAAACTGGACCACAACTGGGTGACCAGTGAGTGTGACACAATCCAACAACTAACCAAAATCCCTACAATGTCATTCACAACTTTAACTGCTGTTTTCATTCCAGGGTGGCTGGATGACATCGGCCTCCCACAGTACAAGAGTCACTTTGATGAGGCTCGTGTGGATGGACGCATGCTGCACTACATGACAGTGGTGAGCTGCTTTTTAAAGCTGTTTCAACTTCCACCGACTCGACCATTCACAGGGTAACACTGCTGTGTGATAACTGTCTGATCCCAGGAGGACTTGCTGTCTCTGAAGGTGGGGAGCGTTCTCCATCACCTCAGCATCAAGAGAGCCATTCAGGTCCTCCGTCTCAACTCCTACGAGCCCAGTTGTCTCAGGCGACGACCCTCTAACGAGGTAACGCACAAAGCCACGGCCCGTTTCTCTTTTCCCCTTTCTTTAAACTCCGTGACTCCGAAATGCTGATTTTTGCTGCTGTGTCTGTCCAGAACAACATCTCTCCGGCAGAGATCTCCCAGTGGACCAACCACAGAGTGATGGAGTGGCTCCGATCAGTGGATTTAGCTGAATATGCCCCAAATCTGAGAGGCAGCGGTGTTCATGGAGGCCTTATGGTGAGTGGGCAGAGACAAAGAGTCGAGATAACGATTTCAGAAGGATAGTTTATTTTGTTTATTTTTGACCTTTCCCTGTGACGTTCTCTCAAATGCATTCATGCTCTGAAGGTGCTGGAGCCGCGCTTCAATGTGGAAGCGCTCGCCCTTCTGCTCAACATCCCTCCCAACAAAACCCTGCTGAGACGCCACCTGGCCACACATTTCCACCTGCTCATCGGCTCGGAGGCGCAGCGGCTCAAGCAGGACTGTCTGGAAAACCCAGACTACACTGTCCTCACCGCCACTGCCAAGGTCAAGGTAACTGTCCGTCCACCGTCATGAGCTGGAGCAGCTATAGATTCTGTCAGTCTGCACCTTTTCACTGATGAATCTGCTCCACAACAAGAGGCACTCAAAGGTTGTCTCCAGTTAACTTTCTGTCAAGTCCTCAATTAACTTATTTGTCAGCTTTTTAAAAAACGCTCTCATCTCTCCCCACAGCCCAGACGCCTGTCATTTGGAGGTTTTGGGACTCTGAGGAAGAAACGTCAGGATGATGGCGAGGAGTACATCTGCCCCATGAACGTGGAAATGCCAAAAAGCAGCAGCTTCCAGACGGGGGTCCGTAACTATGGGGATGACCTCGACTGCCTGGAACAGGTTCAAAGACAGATTCAGACACGTCCACTTCTCTTGTGCTTCAGAACTTTCTTTGTTTGACCCTCTGAATGTTCGGGCAGATGGAAGACTCCGAGGGGACTGTCAGGCAGATCGGAGCTTTTTCTGAGGGAATCAACAACCTGACGGTGAGAAACTGACCTGCAGTCAGAAAAAAGCCTGCTGCGTTCGGTAAACAACAGTTTTGCTCCTGTGTGTGTTTCAGAGCATGCTGAAGGATGATGAGTTTTTTCAGGAGATCTCAGTCTTCCCTCCAGATGACGACGGTCCCCACGTGTGACTGAGCCGCTGAGCTCCTGAAGCTAAGTTTTCTGGAAAAACACCAAACTCTGTCAAATGTACTCTCCGCCAACATACCACGTTAAACATGTGAGACTCACCTTACCAGTGACCTTATATTTATTAATGCATGAAGTGAAAATGCAGGATTTTATTGCATTAATGTACCTCTATCTGCCATATTTTATCAGTCAGACATTTGTGTTGGTGTTTATTTTCTCAGCAGAACTCATAAATTAGTTTGTGGTACGTTGCATCATCTGAAAGACAAGTCCTTTAAATCCCCTTCTCATTTATTCTACTGCAGTCTGGCTGCAAAGTCAGTTTTGGTTTTATTTGTTAAAGTGTGAGATTTCTCTCCCCTCCACATACAGCAAACACTGCTGGGCACCCTCCAGGACACTCTTACGGGGCAAAGGCTGCTGGTGAATTCCATTTTTCAAAGCTAAAACTGTTTGTAGCAAGAGAGTCTGAGAGGCATTTGGGGAAATGTGCTGATTGGCTTTCTCACCAAAGATTAAAAGAGACGACTCGTGTGTAAATATGAACAATCAGCCAAGCTCTGTGCAAAAGTTAAAACCACACCAGCAGCTGTGGAGATCATTACACACAATATCTACAGTATATCAGTATTCCTACATCGCTGTTGTGTTTTTAACTTTTAGATAGATCTGCTCTTTAATGCTAAGACGAGTTTAACATCTCCTGTGACGTTAACCATGAAAACCAAAGTTACTGTTCCTCCAAAGAATCAGCCACGTCTTTATTGTTCTGTTCCACCTGTTTTTAAGTTTTTGGTAATAAAAATGAAAACACATTTCGCCTGTGTCTACAATTTCAGCAGCAGCTCCCTCACTTATCAAACACTTGCAAATCAGGATAACACTTAGCTCTGACACTCATTACTGCAGAATAAAAAACAGCATCAATAATTCAGTAGCCATTAATTTTTATGTTGCATATCCAAAGAGCCTCGGTAACCACAACACATTCGACAGGAACCGAACACGTTTTCGCAAAACATAGACATCTGCTCACAACAGCTCCACGGCAGGAATAAGTAACACATTCGGCAGCCATCATGGAATAATAAATGCTTCTGTATAAATGAAACTAGTGCTCAACTTTTAAATGTGCATTAAAAAAAAAAAAAAAACTTTGCATGTGTTAAGGCACTCAGAAAAAAGCCAGTAAACCTCAACTCCTCTGATATGGGAACCAAACTGAGGCCACAGTGGGTTTGTTTACGACACACATGGAATCACGTCGTCCTGCTCCTATCTGAACGATTCAACACCACTCATTCTGTCCTCCTCCCTTCCCTGACACATACTTCTGACATATCGGCCCGTGCTGTGATTGTTGCATGATCAACATCATGGCATAAATACAGGAAATAGTGCAAAACCCACTGCCACTACACGAGTGCTTTAATGCTTTTGGAGTATAATAATGAATCGCCTTTAGTTCCCAAACCTCCTTTCTTCTGTACGAAGCGTCTAGAAGGTGAACCTGCGGCTCTCAGAATGGCCCACTTTGTCCAGGTTGGGGTTGCAGGCGAACTGGATCATCGGCGGCGGTCCGCACATGACGATGAGCGTGTCGTCGCTGGGAGGGGGCAGGTGGTCCCTGATCATGTCCTCGCTGATGAAGCCTTGGCTGTAGTCCCAGTCTGAAACACGGAGGACACCAAGCTCAATGTGTGACTTTTAAAATACTAACACATCAGCGTAGACCAGAGACACCTGCTGGTGAGGACGCACATTCAGACTGATATTAAAAATATAAACTGAAATATCACATTTATTTCAGGTTATGTGGTCTTAAATCATTTTTTCGGTTAATATTTATAAATATTAGTTTTAGTATTATCATTACATCAGCAGCTGCTTCTGCTGAGCACCACATTCTCAGATACGACACAAACATTGAACATGCAGCAGTAACCTTAAGAGCTGAAACGATTAAAAGATTAACTGACCCACAGAATCAGGATTTAGGCCGATCGTTCAGCTTCCGGAGGTAAATGTATCTTGTATTCAGTAAATATTTTTCTGATTTTAAACTTTTTATTCACTCTAGATTTATGGAGTTCCTGGTTTATTTATAAATAAAATAATCTGATTAATCCTTAATGGAAAGGATTTAATTTATAAACTAGTTCCTGCTTCAAACACAGAGACTCCGGTCAGATTTAATGGCGTGCATGGTCGGTGATCTCACCTTCAGGCGCTCTGTCGAGGGTGAACCACAGCTTGAAGCGGTCTGGGTTGTTGACCTGAATCTCCTCCAGCTCCGGCCGCAGCAGAATGTCTTTCTCAGTCTGAGAGGAGACGAACACAGCGAGGTGAATTCGGACACAAAGCACCAACGGAGTCATATTTGACGCAGCTCACCTGGTTGGCGAACAGCAGGTGACACACGGTCTTGTCCTGCGGATCCTTCATCACAGCTGTGATTAGCTGCAGCATGGGAGTGATCCCTGAGGGTCAACGTTGGTCCAGTTATATAAAAAAAAAACAACTTAATGTCATTCCTCATTTGATCTGAGTGTAGCTGTGTGTTTAGAGCTAAGGGGGAGAATAATTACTAAGTTAAAAAACAACTTGAGCTTTTATTTGCTCAGAGTTTAAGACTGATCAGATCAGACTGAAAGTCAGCAAACAACCCAGAAGAACCCAACAATCAGGTTCCAGTTCTGAGCTCGTTTGTGTGACGACAACGAATAAACATGTCAAAATAAACTCATAATGAGATGAGATGTGTTGGGGGTGTGTTTTCTCACCCGTCCCTCCAGCGATCATGCCCACGTGTTTGGCCGTCGTGGTCACAGCTGGAGACTTTTTATCTGGCTGAATGGCGAAAGTTCCTGTGGAGGGAAAGTTGCAGGATCAAGGATCTGAAGTGCAGCTTGGTGCGGTTTGTGTTTTTGAATCTGTGCGTCATGTTCACCTTTGCCCTTGTACACAAGGAGGCCGCTTGGTCCTCTGAAGTCGATGGTGTCGTTGATCTTCAGGGTCTCCAGGTACTGACTCATCTTCCCTCCCTCTGGGAATTTAGGATGAACTCCTTTAAAGTAAATCTGTCAACAGCAGACAACAGCCAAACCTAGTTCAGAAAAGTAAATCAGCAGTTTTACTTTTTAAAGAGAACCAACTTTCCTTCAGAGCTTCACCTTCACCACCAAGTCCACAAAGCCTTTGTCGTCGTCACTGGACACGGGGGTGTACGGGCGGACGACCAGTTTACCGTCAATCTTTGCAGACAGATAGATGTGCTGCCCTGGAAGGAAAAAATCTGATGTCATATCTGATATTTATGTTATAACGCTGCTTACATTTATGCAGAACTGCAGAAATAAAATAAAGAAAATGAAACCACAAGTTCAGTGTCTTTCTCAAATGTGTCATATTTAGTGTGATTTTTGGACTGAATTTTAAAATAGATGTTACATTTCTGAGACTAGAAGGTAAATTCAGAAGACAATAAAAATAATAATTTTTTTACTTCCGCTGTAGACACTTTTTGTTTTCCCACATAAACTGGCTAAGAGACAGTAAAGCTCAGAGAACACGGACCTATTGGGAGGCCGAGGACGTGAGCAGCAGACGGCAGAGCGAAGCGGAACCTCCTGGTGTCATGGCTGACGATCTGAAGGAGCAAAGAAACAACTCAGAAATAGAAACTGTTCAGGGGCAGAAGAGCTGCAGACCTTTCGCACTTTGCAGAGCGGTCACCTGTTTGTCTATGAGCCGCAGAGCATACTTGATGTTGGGGTCCTCTAAGGTGACGGCCGGCCTCCTCCTGGAGAAGAACAGTCTGAAGATCAGGTTGATGATGCTGTCGAACCCGCCGCGGATCAGCTGCGACAGAAGTCAACAAGAGGGAGAGTGACTCACTTCAGCCACCAGCCGACAGACTTCTGCGGGGCGTTCCCCGACTTGATCCCTGACAGCAGGGATGAGTCACGGCGGCTCCTGCAGGCCGAGCCGCTGGGAAACCACGTTAGCTAATGCTAACCAATGCTAGCTCGGACTAAAGCGGGGGAATTTGTGGAAGTGACAACGAGCCTGTGGTCGTTTGTGCGGTAGAAATAACAGCATACTTACACCGATGATGTAGGACAACATGTTCAGTCTTTGTGGATGTTTTCTGGAGAGCAGCAACACGCCAGCTTACCGACGCGGAGCGGGACGGAGGGTGTGAGCAGGCAGCTACAAGCTACAAGCTAGCTAGAGCTAACGCCCACATCCGGTTAGCGTTTTTTAAAAAAATAAAAGCAGCAAAACGGCTTTTCTGACATAAAAACGCGCAGAAACTGAAGTGTAGAGGGAAAATAAATAACATTTAAATAATCAACAGGCAGCTGTTTGTACACATTTATTCCTGCTTCGATTGGGCTTCATTTGTTGTTATTTAAAAAATAATACTAAATGTATGAACTTCCGGTGTTTAACGGCTACTTCTTTCTAACTTAAAAAAACTGCTTCCCGTTTTTGGAATGTCAGAATAAAATCTCCAAAATGATAAATAAAAATGTAAATAAAAATAAAAGTCTGCAATTTGAGAGAGAAAGAAAAGTTCAAGGAGAGTTTTAGGAGACTAACAATCTTCCAGCCTCAACTTTTTAAATAGATCCCACAGAAACATCATACTCAGGTGAAAGTACAATTTATATTCATATTTATATCGTGATAGGAGTTTTTATTTGTCATGTTCCATCCGGCTGATGCTTATGAATTAAAAGTGTAGGTTTGTATATTTCCTGTTGTGGTACTTCAGTCTCCCTGCAACACTTCATGGTGAATATTTCTCCCCATCCCAGGCTTATACTACATGGCCTCAATAAGAGGCTGGAATAAATTGATTAAATATAAATAAGGTATTGTCAGGCATTGTGTAGTAAACATATATGCAAATTTTACTTTGAGAGGGAAGGAAAACAAAAGTTGTATCTTTCTAAATGTGTGAAATCGGTGGGAAATAAAAATTCAAACCAAATGAGATCCATTTAACAGCAGCATCCTAAAATCTATAATCTATAAATCATCTTCAGATTACCTCTCAGCTGAGCCTCACATCGATGCAACATCATACTTTTGTAGGAGGACAAACTCTCAGTGAATATTCACTAACAGAAATTGATCTGTGCTCAGGGCAAAATGGAAAACCTTTTTTATTTTCCAGTGATGTGCTCCTTTACATCCCTTAGGTGGCAGTAGTGACCTTTTTAACAGGCCGGTGTGGTCCATTCAAACCCAGATTTGAGTCTTTTGAGGCAAACGTAATCAATAAAATTGGAAATTGGCACACAAGCAGTGAATCATTACTCTCCTGAGCAATAATAACTCCACAGCAGCAGCTCGAGGTTGCTTTGTTATTAAAGATTCTAGTTGAGACAGTGACGCCACCTGATGAGGCTCAGTTAAATGAAAGTACAACATGATAAGCTTCTGTATCAACAGGAAATAAAACGTTTTTATTGATCATTTGTGTATATGAAGTTATATAACAACAGTCAGAAAACTCCACAGAGTGAATCACTACACAAAGTGAAACAAAACTGTAAAACACCTCGTCAAAAATGAAGGTATGCACAGCAAATATAAGTGTCAGCGGCTCGCCATCACTGCGAGCGATATGGCAGGAAAAAACACCCCAAACAGTTCCACGAGATTACAGAGAAAATTTCCACACACAAAATACTCAAGCAGGCAGTTGATATACACAAAGGCAACTAGGATCTTTCTACAGCATCAGATTCTAATACTTTACACAGCTTTGTTTTTGAAAGGTCAGTGTGGCTTTTCATTGGTGTCACTGGAGAGAATTGTTGAGTTCCTTGTCACACAGAGAGCTTGATGAGTTGTGTTTTTTGTTTTTTTGTTTTTTATTTTTTTTTTACAAATAGAAGAATTTGGGGATTTGATTATGCATGCACACTTTGGTAGGAAATCGTAATAAGAGGAGCATTGCGTTGCAGTGCAGGTAATGGCTTTTGCTTTGCGGGTTTCTCCCCCCACACACTCACATCTCACTATCTGATGAGTTTTCTGCAATGCTGCCCATTACTGAATTCCCTGACACGTGTCCCGTCGCAAATTCAGTTTGATCAGATAATTCTGTTAGTACAAGTTTTTTTGTTTTTTTTTTGCATTAGTATCCACATTGAATTGCTCGTGCCGTTCTGGCAGAACCTTTTACCTTGTACTCAAATCCATATTTACATTTAGATCTGAAGCTGTACTGGAATTCATGAGTCTACAAATGTAAAACACGTCAAATAAAACAATCCCTCTGCTGTAGAGAGACCGGGAATGCAGTTGCATTAACGTATATTCAATGGTTTTTGGAATGCTATCAGACGGGAAGTTTTACCTCAAAAGGTTTCTGAAATATATTCAGAACAATTGAAAAAATATAAGAAAATGACCATTTTTTTTTTAGCTTTTTCTAAAAACAAAAAGTGCAAAGTACATCTAATCTCACGGCTAAAGAAAGTTACACTAACACAGTCTGTACTGTACATTCAGAGTTTTCATCTCAAATATAAAATGGTTATTTAAATCAGATAAATAAAACACACAATGAAAAAGAATGACGATGACATAGTATATGGTTGATAGATAGAATGATATTTGCGGCTGAATAATTATATTCATGTCACTTTATATTTATTTTAGATATACATTTTTGACATGATTATTTAAATATATACATGGCATTTTAAGGGGATATTTAAATGTAGAATCTCGTTTGGTATTTAACGAATACTCCCTGAAACTTCTGATGCTGGAACTGTGTGCAAGAAGAGAAAAACAAACCTTGGAAAAAGGGATGGAACCCTAAACCGAGGTCAGCGGGTGATAAGCTGAATCTACATGTGCTGTGTCCTAACCATCTGACTGGAAAGGAGGAAATATCTCTCTGGGCTGGAATCATCCACCTAGGGTTAGTTTTTTTGTTTTTTTTTTTTTCCCTCGCGCTTTGCCACCCATGTCAACACTATGGGATGAACATACAAGTATTGCACAGTGCTCAACAAACTGCTGTGTGAGACGACCAGCTTGCACTCATATTTTTTTTTTTGTTTGTTTTGTTTTTTGGCCGTGTGCCGTCAGGAGACGCCACGCGCGCTCTCGCTCGCTCTTTCTTCCTCTGCGTGTAGAAGGGAAAAATGGCATTAAACGCTACGACATCACTACAGAACAAACTGGTTTGGCTACCTACTGATAAAGTCTACATCTCTAAGCACACACGGCAGTCACAGTGATACACAAAGCAGTCCTCGGAGACTCCTATGGAATGACAAGTAGCTTTTTCATAATAGTGCTATCAACTACACAATAACATTGAAAACATTTAGAAAGTCCTCCTGAAGCTAGCATCGAGTATATGCAAGAGGTTCCTCCAAGATAAGAGACTTCATGGTTTTCATGGATTAAACTCGTTCCTTTCCTAATTGGACATGATGGACTAATAGCCTACACAGACCATTAACTTTTACGGTTACTTCGCGCTGTCCTGGTGTAGTCCTGTGCCAACATGAAAACGAAACTGAAGTAACTGCTGTTGGCTGAAATATGATTTGTCATCACTGCTCTTCTTTCTTTTTGAATTAAGCTGATTGAGCAGGAGGAGTTCTCGCTGCCCTCCTCCTCCACCCGCCGGTGTCCTGGAATAAAGCCGGCCAACAATCCGTCCAGAAATGGTTAATAAAGAAGTAAACAAGCTAGTTCAAAGACACCCAGTGCAAAAACAGCAGCCACATAAAAAGTTAAAACTGGCAGTAAAACATGGCTAGCTCTATTGTCACTGTGAGAAGGCAACGCAAAGCAAAGACTGCGATTCAGGGCACCATTGCAGCCAAAGATATTGTTCCCAATAAACCAAAGCTACAACCACTAGAAGTGGGAGTGTGCATGAAGAGAGGACATCCACATGAGTCACCTCCCCGAAAATGGCAGTGTTTAGAAACTCACTTCACCTCCGTCAACGTTACATTGACCCAACGTTACTCTTGACTTTCTTCCTCTCCTCTGATTGAAGGCAAGGGGATGGTGTCAGCAGATCTCCCCCCCCCCGTCCCAGCCTTTAGTAAAGATCGTAAAAAAAATCATGCAGTTTACGAAAAATAGTCAAGACGTTGAATTGCTCTAAAAAATAGTCCTCTTAAAACCCGAGCCTTTTCCAAACTGCCTAAATGCGATACTTCCAACAACAACAAGGCTGTTTAGAGTAAGCAGTTAACAAAACATTGTTAGACGAGCTTAAGGACACAATGGCTACAGCTTGGTGCTTTCACATGGGGTTTGTTGCTGGAGGGTAAAGAAATTTCTTTTTTCTTTTTTTTGTCTTTTTTTTTCTGGAGGCAACATTTTCCACTGTCAGGAAAAACAAAAACAAAAACAAAAAAAAACAAACAAACAACAACGATGGCCTTCAAAACGAGGACCTATTTCACTTAGAGGAAACTTTTAAACTTAAGAGATGAAATGCTAATTGGTTTGTATTGACTATTGTCTCTGGTGTGGATCAAGCTGAAACATAAAGGTCCTCTGACAAATAAGTACAAAAAGTCATAAGAAATCATGTGCTTGTATAATTTCCAGCAGCATAATGTTTTCCCACAGAACCATAGTAGTTAATGGCCTTGTATTTTAGAGTTTCTCTGTGTATATAATCATCTCTTTGTCTTTTCTGTGATGATCCTTTGCTGAACTTAAAGCCAGACGTCCTTTACGATGTGAATATATTTCCACTAGTGTCTTGCAGGTTGGAATTTGTTTCACGTTTTTTTTCCTGGAATGCGATAAGGTAATAAGGTAGAATTTTGAAATCCTGGGATATATAATATTGGCTTTCCTCTATATCTGCATTTACGTAATTTAAAATAGAACATCTTATTAAAAACATCAAGATATACACAGATTAGGAAACGGGTAACAACATACAAACACATAAACTAGAAATCATTTTTGTCTGCATACTTATATATACAACTGTGTTACAATAAATTCTTTCAGTCATGCGCTATCTATACAGATCATATTGCTTAAAAGAAGGGGGCATTTGGTTGGGGCCGTTTAGGTCTTGGAGATGGAAAACAAAAACTCCTGAATCAGAATGAAACCAAAGAGAGAAAGAAAGAAAGAAGAACAGGAACCTGATAGAAAAAAAAAAAAAAAAAGCAGTGGAGTTTCAACAATAAGACTGTGTGTGAACGTAGGAGCAGTAAAGCTGAGGGAGGCCGGTCAAAAAGGGGGGTAACATGGATGGACCCATTTATCACTGAGGTATTTACACATACTGGCTAAAGAATTCTACATGGCAGGAGCGGAAAGGGATCCTGCCTATTTCTTGGTGGAGAGCTGAGCGTCCACTTCCTCCTCGGGCTTCAGGACGTGCCACTGGGCGATGGGTCTCCTGGGGTTGGCCAGCATGTCGGACCAGTGGCGCAGCTCCGTCCCCGAGCTGTTGAGGCCCACAAAGACCTTGCCGATGGCATCGTTCTTGCCGATCTTGTCATAGTCCAGAACAGTTATAACAATCTGCACTTTCTGTAAAAAAGAAATAAATAAAAAGGGGAAGTTGGAGAGAAGTGGAGAGACATCAGAATAAAACGAGGCGTCATCGGCATAGAAAATCTATAACTAAGTTATTGCACATTCTCACAAACATTTTTAATTGTGTGCTTTATTTTACATATTTTTTATGTAACAAACTGCTGAAAGGTTTTCACTTTGATTTTTATACATTAATAAATTTGGCCTTTCAGTTATTTGTCATGTGTGACTGAGACACAAACACCCAGCAGATGTATAGAAACTGTGTTTCTACAGCTTCAATTAAACAGCAGTAAAAGGTTTGTGTATTAAATTGTATGAGAATGTTTCTGATTGTTGCTTTTAGCAAAGTAATGCAAATGAGGAGGAGCTCCCTCAGGCGTCAGTGTGATTAACGGTGAAGCTCCGGAGCCAAACATCACTGAATGTTTGATTACTCAGATGTCTGTGACTCGAAGGGACGCTGCAGAGACGAGCGACCTGGGCATCAATCTCTGGCACAGAATCTGAATTAGTGCACAAAGTGTGATGAAGTTTCCATCCACTGGCGCACTGAGACGGCGCTGCCGCCACCTGCATGTGCTCAGAAAGGGCACGTCTAATCCGCCTCATAATCAAGAACTGAACAGGTTGGAGGGACAGTTCAGCTTTAAATTTGAAACAGTTTGATGTGGACAGCGCTGATATTGTGGGAGGTAAAGTCTCCAAAGTGTCAACAGTGTTTATTTAAAATCAGATTCAAGACAGCCGAGGGCCTGAAAGAGCAGTCGATGATGTGGAAGCAGTTTAAACAGTCCATTAGTTTAAAGACTGACTAAAACCTCTTCAAGGAGCCAACGTGGTGTTTGACTGATTCTTCCCGGCCAAATTAAACCTTTTTTAGTCAACTTTGAACTTGCCTAACGTTCCCTGTCTCGTGTCTTTAAGGCGAGCCTACGAAACAATCAATAACAACTTTATGATCCAATCCAATCACTAATAATTATTTAATGATCAGCCGGGCACAAGAAATGCAAATTTGGCCAACCTGCTGATTTCAGCCACACTGAAGGGGCTTGATTTGGGTGATTGGGATCAACACAGGTCAAATTGAATCTGAGGCTCGTGGACCTAAACCTGTGACAGGTTTTATCGATCTCTCTCTTGCCCGAAGAGATAATGTTGTTCATTGCTATTCCGCTCTGTCAGAGTTTGGCCATTCTTTATCATTTGTTTTATAATGATCTGGCGGAAGACTTTGACTAAAGTGTCCAAAATCATTACGTGCACGGTGATCATTAAAAGACGTGCAGCTGATATACATAATAAAGGTAAGAACAAATCACATCCTCACAAAAACCGGCTTGTGAAATTGTGAAAGCGAGGCAGATTTAACTGAAGTGCCTTTGATTATTTTGCTGTTATGATCAAGAGCCTCTAATGATTGTTCGGTGAATGAGCTCCTTCTCATCAGTTGCTTACGTCTTTGCTGGTCTTTAAAATGATGTTGCTCAAGTTAAATCAATTGTGTTTGAGAAATGGATGAAAATGTACCTGGATTTGTTCAAATGGGACTTCAAAGCTAAAAGACTCGTTGTAGTAAGGGTTGAGGGTGTTCTTCTTGATTGTCGTCTTCTTCTTCTTCAGCCTCTTGCCGTTTTGCATCAGGTGGATCTTCACGTATGGATCTGCAGACAAAACATAACAATGACTTAACAGCTCTTTTTTTTTTTACTTTGTTTTTATCCTGTCAGAAAACTCTGGGAGTTAAATAATCTATTCGCTCTTTCTTGGAACACGATTTCTTGCCAGAAGCTGGTGGTGATGATTGTTGGTTTGTTGCATCATTGTGCATCATTTACAAGCCAAGAGGTTATAAAACACCATCTGAGCAGCACCACGTCTTCAGGGTTTGATGCTAATGTTGCTTATGAACAAGTTTTACACTTTTTTTTATGCACAGCTGATATCTTTGGATTGTTGCTAGTTGACGTTAAACTGCAAGTTGCTAACTTTGTGCGTCTGTTACTTGGTTTAATGCTTCTATAAATCTTATCGATGAAAAGACTGTGAAACCAAACCAGCTCTTCCTTTTAAATCTATTTACTGTAAAGACAAAAAATATTAGTTAGAGCAGCTTTAAAACAACCTCCAAACCCTCAGAGACAAAATCAGCGATGGATTCATCCAAAACTTCTGTCTCTGTTAACCTTCTTTTTTCAAGAGCTTCATTTTCATTTGTCCCAACACCATCTCAAGCACCCCCCAAGTGGTCTGCTTGGCCATCCTCATCCACTCTTTGGCAATCAGGTTGAGTGTGTGAGTCTGAAAACAGCTTTCATTTACGATTCGAGGCCCGCTCCTCCTGATTCGTTTAGCCCCCGCCGTCCTCAGAACTTTCATCAAAAGTGAATTGGCTGAGAGGAGAGTTTGTGTCTTTGTTTGGGCTCTGATAAGTGGACAGCGGCAGTAATCAGCTTGTCAGGCTGAGATAAACAGCACGTGTTTCGTCTTTAATTGGGCCGTTTAAAGGGGCACAAAGGTGAGACAGGCAGTTTTCACATTCAGCCCTAATGTGAAGAACAAACAGCTCGAGAATGTAAAATGTTCCATGATGATTTCAAGTGGCAAATAAACAGGAACCTAAAAGACAAGTGAGGATTTAATAATCACAGCTGCTCCAAAAAAAAAATCAAAAATAAATCTCACTGAATACAATCTGTTCATCATCATTAACCTAGAAAGTCGGTGAGATTGTATTCTGGAGTCGTTGTTTGTCTTGTGGACCGTCGTGATAAAGACACGGCTCCGCTGGCTCCGCTTTGTGTTGCCTGGTTATTAAGTTCAGGCCATTTCAGAGTCGTGGAGCTGTCAAAACTTTTCCAAATGTGCTCCTGAGAAGACTGAAACATTTCGGGTTTTACAGCAACTTGGTGTCGTTTACTGTTTAAGACAACACGCTGCTCAAAAAAGACGAAACGAAGGCGGTAATCTCAGAGATGCTGAGGAGGACTAACAACGCCTCATCTACACACTGAACCTCCGAGTCGCGCTCTGGAACAAATCTGTCATGGATCTTATAATTAGTTGTTAGCCTGATAATCTGGATTTATTCATACATACCAAACGCACAAAGCCTTCATTATACTTCATACTTCCCCTTTTTTTTTAGATGTTTGGAGCTGATCTGACCAACAAATGTAACTTCTTAGTTGGAACACTGGTTGGATTTTGAGTAATAGCAAATAGCGAACAAGCTTAGCTCCCTTAATCTTTTATCCAATTTGGGGGGATAAGGACCTGATTGGAGACCGGCAGACTCATCCAGCCAGAGAGGAAACTACACGAGTGGAGCGAGAGGGAAAAAACAGCAGCACAAAGAGATGGAGACATGAGTGGAAAGGTAGCAGGCTCCTAATGGAGTGGGTGTCCATTATTACTCTCCTGCTGAGAAAGGCTCTGAGTGCTGGATGATGGAAACAGTGAATGAGGATTGTGTGAGTGTGGTGTCATTTTATGGAGGAAATGAATACATATAATAGAACCTAAATAAGGAACTCCTCCGGCCTTATCTCATATCTCATAACAGTGGAATCAGCCTTTTATATTCTGTTTTCAGCACCGCAAAGCTTTAACTTCTCCACCAAATGTGAAATCTTTGCTTGGTTTGAAAAACAAGGCACCAGCCTCCAAACTTGAAGTTACCCCCAAAACTAAAATTGGACAACCACTCTTTGGAGGAGGGGATTTCAGCAGTGGATCTCGAAAAGCACAGAGATGTCACGTCAGTGCAGCTCAAGCATCCTCTTATATTGGTGACTGCAGCTGAATAAACACAAGGAGCTGATTGGAAATAAGAAAAAGCTCTCAGACTGGAGAAAGAAAACACACCTGTGGCAGCACATCGCCGTTATCCAGGCACGCTTATCTTTCTGGCCAGCAGATGAGTACTTGGCATTGCTGAGCTTTGGGATGCCTCATATCCGGCCCATTTTTACCGTCTTATCCCAGATGGATGTAATCGCTCCCATTTTGTGGATGAATGGCAGCTCTCCTGATGCTGTTCGGCTCATCTCTGCCGTCCTGAGGGTAACTCGTCTGAGTCCTGGATCCCGGCTGTGGTTTCATCAGGCAGTCTATCAACGGTCCATACATTTCCCCCCGGGAGGCTCGAAGCAGGTTTCTGGATAATTGATGAGCTCTGGGCCAAGTTCAGCAGCAGAGATAAGCGGAGCTACTAAAGCAGACGAATTTTAAAGTGGTTACTTGGTCGTTTTTTTTTTTTTTGTTTTTTTTTTTTTCAGGCTGTGAACAATTGTGAGCTGTGAGCCATTTTTTTTTTTTTCCTGGGCGTGGAGAGTCTGTCACAGCTGAAACTACAATACTTTATTATGTGACACAAAACACCAAACACAGAATTAGTTTCTTCCTGAAGTCTCTCCGTGTTCAGCGAGCGCGGCCCAGCGGGTTCTGGCAGAGCCGGGCCAAATGAACACCAGTACAGAGCAGGGTTAAATATAGCCTGGCTGTCATCTTAGCTTTGCTCCCATCATTTTGGATTTGCCACGGTGGGTGCACCCAAGGGTGACTGTCGGTTTAGTTTTACACAGTCAATTCAGCAGCGGATCGCACACGCACTGCAAACAAACACAAAACTTACAGCGAAGCTCTTCCACAAACACCGTCTTCACACAAATGTGATCCAGATCCAGATGTCGATGTGTTGCAGCCTTGTTTGTCAAGAAGAAGCAAGAATTTTAATTATCTCAAATCCTTCTGCGACTCATCTGCTTCTCGTTATCCACGTCTGGGATTTCTATTTATTAAAGCAAAACTCAGGCAAAATAAATTTTGCATTCCCTAATCACTTTCAAATGGCTTCCCTCTGTCAGGCCTGCTCATCACTCTAATGATCTCTGGGGTCAGGAGAGAGGACCTTCAGTCCGACCAGCCGGACGAACAGAACAAACAAACGCTGCAGCAGAGATGTTTGATGGCGAGCCGGAGCGGCTTCATTACCGCCGCCATGGCGTCTGGGTGCTTTGATAACCTCCTGCACTGCAGGCTATCGCCCGGTTATGTGGCACCTCGCAGCCCTCTGGGACATCTTCAATGCCACAAAGGACGTCAGGCAAAGCGGTTTCTCTGCTACCACCTGTCCTCGACCCCTCAGTGTTTGAAGGGCTTTGACTTCTCACTCACTTTTGATGGCGTGTGCGCCGCGTCTGCAAACTACCAAAGCTGCATGAAATACTGAAACATGCACCATTTTAAACAACGTTTGCTCAAAATGAAATGACACATCTCCAGGGGGTTTAAAATGTGCTTCGCTCAGAAACGACTTTACCTGCTGCTACAATTATTGGATTTTATAACTCGTTTTCTAGTCTTTGACTGGTTTGGAAAACTTTAAAATCACACCGTTCCTCTGAGTTTCAAGGACGCCTCACGGTAGCTGTACATCACTATGGAGCCAGCTGTAACTTGTTGGGAATGAGGCTGGGATTATTTTGAGACGACAGCTAAAGAGCATGCTGCTGGCTGCATCGTGTGGGTCACTAAAAGCCAACCGTGACTTCAAAAGTTGCTTTCCTGAGAACGATTTGAGCGATGTTTCATGTGCAGCCAATCAAAAGAATTATTTCTGTTTATACATTGGTTAATGGTAATACCCACATCTTCTTCTGTTAGCCATAATTAGGCGCAGTAAACAGGATGACAATAGAAGAGAAGGCTGATCCCAGGCCATCAATTACTTGTCCTCCTCCTTAAGCTCTGGCTGAGCCGCCTTGTAGATGCAGCCTAATTATTGTTATCAGAGACCTGCCCATTATTCCATCCATCTGTTGCACATTTAAGTCCATTCTGAAAGCAGAAAAATCATCGCAACGAACGCAAATCAAAACCCAAAAGTGGCATTCGCAGTATATTCCGGTTGTGTGTAATTAGAAACATGCAGTCAGCCCAACAGACGAGCACAGACGGATAAAACGTGCTCCAATTAAATGTGACATACAGAACATGGTGTCAAACCGTCTGGCTTCCCTGCTATTTCCCTTCTCCTGGACTTCACAGTGAACAGACTCACACCTTTCTCACTCTGGCTGATGGCTGAAAATGTTGAATCTCAAAATGCAAATGGTCACAGGTGAGAGCTAACATTAGGAGCATAAAATGGCAGTGGGGGAGTTTTTTTTTTTTTTTTGCCAAATGGCTGCTCACACTGGTCTGGTAGATGAAAGGGAGCTCTGAGCTTTTAATGTGCACTGTGTTACTGTACTGCAGGATGTTAAGGCTTATATGGAGAGACCGGGCTGTCAGGCAGAAAGTAAGTGGACCCAGGTGTATGGTAATTGCAACAGAAATTACCATAGATGGGAAGTGCACATCAGGGAATTCAAAATGAAGAAAGTCAAAGGAGAGCGTCTGATATGATCAAAAAAGCCCAGTCGATGCTACATACTGAAAAACATTCCTCCTCATTCTTACCAAAAAGGTGGATTTGCTCCGCAGCAAAATTTAGACGTGCTTTAATAAAACGGGTCTTCAGACTTTAATGTATCAAGCCAATCTTTGGTCTGTGGGGCTGCAAATTGGCCGTGAGTCGACTTTGAAGGAGATTTTTCCTCATATTTCTTTCAAGAATGTCAATTTAGTTCGAAAAAGCCCAAAATTTGTTGCTTTTTGAGCCGGAATTCAAAACTAATGCAAATGATATGCAAAAGAAGGAGAAAATCCTCACGACGCAGACATTTTTGCTTGATTAACAAACTGAATGATCGATTTTATTTATCAGAATTGCAGGAAACGGTCTCACTGCAGAGGAGCTCCAGTGTGTTTGACTGTGTGTTGTTGTAATCACGGAGCCATTCAATATGCACTTTTGCCCACATTGCTGACTCGTCCCCACGGGGGACGCACACAACTTCACAAAACGAGCTCCATTCAATTACGCTTCACAGCACGACATTTAAAAGTTTAGTGGAAACCTACAAATAAGTCTCCAACTGCAAACTCATGGCGGATCAGTGAGGCTTCCTGGGACGGGATTCAGGATCTGTCCGTCTTTGGCTGGTGGAAACAAACTGACCCAGCGTGTGTGTACGATCCCGCCCCCCGCTGTCCTAACAACCATCTTACCGTGTTACCATGACATCAGACCTGCTGCTCAGCCACAAATACAGTGATAAATGTCATCTATTGTTCCGAATCCAACATTACAATACTGATGGAGCGACACCGCGGCAGAAACGTCTGTCCTTCCCTTCATTACTGAATGAACGTGCATCCACTAATGCTGCATTCATTCAGTCTCTTCGTGAAGATTTATTTTTTTGAGGAGAAAATCTATTTTTCTTTGGTAAATGTGATGGTGACCAGTGATGTGTTTGGGTGGTTGTTATAAAGGCAGAAAGTCAGCAGCGTTGTAGGAGAGTGCTGCAGTGCATGTATAATTACAGACTGTCAGAGGGAAAGTCAGCGGGTGTGCACGCACACACACACACGCGCACACACACGCACACACACACACACACACACACACACACACTCCTGCAATTTTCCTCACCTGACAAGCCTCCCACATCCATTTTCTTCAGGTTTTTAGCCTCCAGGATGACCACGGTCAGCTTGCCAGCAGTAGGAACGTACCGCAGAGAGAAGCAGATATCACCCAGCTTCTCTTGCTGTTGGGGAGGCAGAGACATTGTGGAGGTGAGAATCGATCGAATCCAAATTCACCGCATCACACTCTCACACCAGATGTTCACTAACGGACGAGACCTTCCAAAGCACATTGTTGGGAATTGTTCAGTCAACCAAACCAAAAGCTTGTGTTTGACATCTGAGTTATCTTGGTGGTTTTTCTCAGCTCTGCTCTCCACAGACAGAAATTATAACATTTAACATTGAAAACTCCAAAGTACCAGCGCGTCTGTATGTCAAGGTTTAAGTACAGCACGCCGACAGTACGCTGGGTTATAGACTTGTTTACAGCAATTACACTGTCAGGTTTGAATCCATGTGCTTATCTGCATCGAATTTACATAACTGACTGAAAGATGTGTTTGTAATTACTTTAAGTGCACACATTTCTATGCACATTGCTCTCCAATGCAGAACATGCAGAGACAGATCAGCATGCATAATTCAGTGGTCAGTGTACTCCAGAACAGCTGAAGTGAGTTAATTCATTGTCTCTCTTTTGGAGCGAGAGACGCTGGTTTGAAATGAAGGAAGATGAAGTAAGCTTCACTAAAAAGGAGATTAAAATAAATGTGTAAAACATACTAAACATACTGCACACAGGAATACTAGAAAAATACTAGAAAGGGAGCAAATACACAATCATGAACATGGCAGCCAATTAAAAGCTGTGAGTCCAAAAGGCCAGTGAATAGAAATGTTTCCTTTAAAAATAGAAATGGAGGAAACAGCTCATGAGCTAATGGAAGCTGGTTTGGAGAAGCAACTGCAAAGTTTCTTTCTCCTTTTAGTTTTCAGCTGTGGCTGCAGGACACGGAGGAGCTTTTAGATGTAAAGGATCTCAGAGCTGAGTGCCAGTGAAAAGGGCTCTGAGATACAAAGTGGGGGAAGGATCATTGAACTCGAGAAAAGTATCCCTGCATCATTTCTGCTCGGAGATCCGTCCTGCTGACGCTGATCTTTAAAGGAAGGAGCGGATACAATCACCTGGAAAATTGTGTTTGTTAGGAGCTATTGTTCTGTTGTAATGAGATCAGCCACTAACTCAGACACAGGCTGGGAAATTGTGTTTTTATCAACAGCACAGCATATGTACATCACGACAAAAACAAAGAAAAAAAAAAGAAAAAGATGGACGCCGATCACATTTTTGCCTTTCACGAATAATTTTTTTCATGTTTACTGATGTGTAGTCAGGAGAAGCTGTTAACGTGCCCTGCACTCACAGCTGCAGAACGTTTTCAAACCATTTAAGGTTTCAGGTAAAAGGAAAACAGCAAAACTGCCCAAAAAAAAACTAATGAACTGCATGTGGCAGGAAATACAGCGAAATGTAATTATTATTAAATTAAATAAAATAAAACTGTTTTATACATTTAGAAGGAATTCTATCATAATTTAAAGAATCCTGGACTATGATTTATTTATTACATATAGCTGTTTGGGGTTTTTTGTTAAAAATATTTTTTTTTTTTTTTTTTTCTTGGCAGTTTATTTTGCCATTATTTTAATTTATTTTAAAACAGGATTGAAACAGCAGTGAAGGGTCAGACTGCAGAACAAAAAAGTCCCGGGAATGTTGTTACAATTCATGTTACTGGACTCTTCAACTAAACAGATCACATACAAATACACTGAAGTCACATGAAGTTGGTGCTGCATCATATCAAACAGCATCTCCGAGTCGCAGCCAATTTACTGGACAACAAATCGGCACACGTTTTCAATCTTCTCTTGTCTCTTGCTTCAGTTGGAATTCTTTTGTTCGTGACTCATCACTTTGCTGGAAAAAGCACAGAGAGCGAGCACTTGGCCGGCCGCTGCACGGCCATATTACGACCACAGAGCGATTCATATTCCTGCCTCACCTCTTATCAACACAAGCAGCAGACTCAGTCGATAACGCTTTACGTGAGATATCAACCTTTGTTTCATTTCTGGAGTTTTTCATCAGGTTTCAGTCAAAACCTATTTCCTCATGTACACTGGAAACACATGCAGTGTGTTTTCATCTGTAAAGGCCTCATTTTCGTCCAATCTGGTGGCTTCTGTACAAGGTTGGCGAGGGCGCAGCACAAATACGAGCTCGCGTGGAGAGGCGGGAGTGACGGTTAATGCTGTCTGTCAAGAGCAGTGACCAAGCTGAACTATAAAAGGTCAACTGCTGCCTTTTCAATTTAAAGGCCATTTTGGAAACTTGCTGCTTCATATTTGACCTTCAAAGTAAAGCTGATAGTGCTTCCCTTGTGTAGATGGAGTATTAAATCTCAAATTCTATTCATCCTGTCGCCGTTTCACCGCGGCTGCTGCTAAAAGATTTATACTTTTAAAAGTTGCTCCTTCTGTGACTCTGTGGAGTGATTTGTGGAGACTTTCCAGAGATTTCTTCGCTTTCTGACTCTTAAAACACGTCAAGCTCTACATGTGGCCGCTAATCACAAGCTACCAGAGAGAGAGAGCTCTCCTCCTCGGACTTTTTCATCAAACATTTTTAGATGTCTGAAAAGGAACTAATGCATCCCATTCACAAGCAAATTGAAAGAAATGCAGAGAAAAAAAATTATTTCTTCCTGGGAATACGTTTTAAGCTGCTCCGCTTGCTGAGAATGTGGAAGTCATCCGTCTTCTGTTGGCCATCTAGTTAAAGCATGACATGACTTCTGTAAATAAGAAACAAACACTCCCTCTGAGAGTCTGATACTGTTTTTGTAGAGGTCATTCTTGAGAGCAGTGAATCTCAACGTGAGGTCTGGAGAGTCGCATGGCTCCTTTGAGCCAACAAGAAAGGAAATCATTTATTTCCATTCTAATTTCATCCAGAAGTAACACAGTGAGAGAAGATTATTTTGATGAACATTCAGTCTGCTGAAACATTTTAAATAAAAAAGATTATCAGGGACAAAGCCTTCATTGTGTCAGTTTGATTTCTAACTATTCCATAAAGAAGTTACTGTGAGGTTAAGGAGAGAAAGAAAGCACATAAAGTGCATTTCCCATGATATTTGGGACAGACTGTTCTAACTAACTAACTTCAAAAGTTAAAGCACAAAACGGGGAAACATTTAACTTATAGTTTGTATAAAAATAAATGCAGGAGTCAACTCCACCTTGGTAGGTGTAATTGAGTTTGGCAAACCTCCTACTAGTCTGAAAAAATTCTTACCCAGACAAATGGATAATGTTTTGTCACTTTTATTCATCTCCACTTATCATTTAGTGCCACTGGAGTATGAGAGGGTCCATATAATGAACATAATAAGAATAATCCATCTTATATTTTCGGCAGTGAGGAGGAGGGAAGCAGCAGCTGCCTTCTGCTGAATCATTCCAGTGTCTCAAGCCTCATGTAAAATTGTCAGGTGCAACCAAACAATCAGAAAAAAGAGGGAAACTCTTCATCTCATGAACTCCACCAGCCGGTCCACACCGTTATAATTAACCTTTAAATCAAACGTAATGTAAAAAACAACAACAAAAAAAAACCTGTTCCCCTGGAAACATGTACTATATGCCCTGACATTTACCATGAAAATTGAATCTCCTGAACTGTTTCCTGGAAAGCCACCCTCCTCTTAATTGGAGAGGAAGTGTGGACATCTGATTAAGTGACATTTCCAGCAGAGATGGATTGCATCAGCCTCAGCACCACATTTGTGGCTCCAAGTACAAACGAGAGCAAAATAATGATGCTGATATCACTTGCAGACATGAAAAAACAAAACAAAATAAAAAAGTAGCCAGTAGTTTTAAACATCTGAACTCAGACAGGTGTCAAAAACCTCATTTCCCCCAATCTGAGATGTGACTGAACTCGTGTGCGTGTCTGCCTGCACGGATATGAAACAGCCAGCCTTACCTCCTCCTTCTCGGCGCTCTGCAGATCCCGCCACTCCTCTGTTATGTGGCTGAAGTCCACCTTATTCATGGGCACCTTGATATCACCGATGGCGTCGTGTTTGGAGAAGCGGTCGAAATCGTACACTGTCATCACCAGCGTCTTTCCACCAAGCTCTACGTAGGGCACCTGCAGGAGATGACGGCAGCAGCCCATCACATGAGGGGGGGACACGGAGGTAAGATTTGTTCAACACAAGCTATGAAACTGTGTTTAGCATCCGAGCCGAAGTGCAGTAAATATCCATCGGACAAAGTACCATCAAAATGTCTGATTTAAGGACGTTTCAAAAGTGTTGTTGCAAATACTTAATTATATGCCAGAATGGTCTGATTTGTGTGTTGTTGTGGGTGGATTCAGGATTCAGAAGTAAAGGTGGGTGCTTGGATTCCCAAATCCATCACAACTGTAGCCAGGCCTAAGAGACAAGTCAGGCGTGGGTGGGGGGTAATTATGGAAATTATTTGTTAAACAGCACAAAATGATAGCTTGGAAGAGATAAAGCTGTCTGGTTGGTCCCTGACAGTATTCACACAATCATCCTTTTTTCTCTTCTTGACATCATCTGTGCTGTTTCTTTTTCATGATGCATCACAGATGTGGAATTAAGCATTACTGTGGGGGGGGGTGCACAAATAAACCTGGAATTGAGATGGATATCACATCACATTAGGCTTAACTTACACCCAGCACCTGCGCTCTTCACTGTCGGGTGAATACCAAAACTTTCCCCACTGCTGAGCAACGGCTGCGCATCCATTATGACCGAGGCAAGGCCAGCATGTAGCAGTGCATCTGCCTGTGTTAATCCCAATCACATTGAGTGTGTGTGTGTGTGTGTGTGTGTGTGTGTGTGTGTGTGTGTGTTATTCTGTCAGGAGCTTGTTAATTTGCCAGCTGGTTGCTGTCTTCACACCTTCCCACCATTTCTAGCTGCATGCAAATCAGATTGTCAGTGGAACCAACAATAAAAAAGGGTTTGAAATGGGGCAATGTTTTTGAACATGTGGTGAAAAAAAAAACCCCAAATGAAATTAAAGTATGAAAATGTAACGCGAGGCGTACCTTGAAGGTGAACTGCTCATTGAAGACTGGGTTCAGGGTCTTCCTGTGGACTTTGGTCTCAAACTTCTTCTTCTTGTCAGGCAGCAGGTAGACCTTTACGTACGGGTCAGACGTGCCACCCATGTCCATGGCAGGCAGCTCTGCCGCCTGGATGATCCCGACGATGAGCTGAAAGAGAAATACAGAGGCAAAAAAAAAAAGAAGTAGTGAGGGAAGATAGTGTCAGACTGTCCACTGATCCTTATTATCACAGCTCACACCTTCATCTCACCAACATCCTTGGAGAAAAAAAAAAAACAAAAAACAAAAAACAAACTCTTTCTTGGATCGAAAAAAATGTCCAGAAATATTTCTCAATCATTGCTCTATGACCTTCGGGAACATTGGATTTTGTAGTCACATGTCTTTATCGTTTGATTCCGCCGTCTTAATGGTGGCATTAAGACAATTCGGTGTCATTTTTCCTGGATATGGCGGCAGTATAAGAAGGTTACGTCAACGGAGTCTGGCGGTGGCTGAAGAGTTCGTAAAGGTCAGGATGTGTCAGTCTACGAGTGAGAGGACTGTTTCTCTTCACACACGCCTGATAATTGATAACCACAACAGGGGAGAGGTGGGGGAGGCTCGGAGGCTGATTGACCTGCCAGTCAGAGTCTCTATTTGAAGGCTTCTCAGGAGGCCAAGCTGGTCAGTCAATCAACTTCCTATCAGGCAGCCATCAAGCTGCAATCTGGAGCCCGACCAGCGCACTCAGCCATGGAGCTCTACGGCCGACTGGGGCTGAGTCACAAATAACCAGCAAGATGTAGAAAATGACCATCTTACTGTTTTATGGAGGCTGTAACATTTCTCACAGACAGAGCTGCTTTAAAGGCTTAAATAAATATATAGCTATTAAAAAAAAGCTAACTGTAGGTGGGTGGAGTCAACGGGCCGCCATTGGCTATAAGAAAGCTACACAACATTTCCAACCAAAGTTGCAAACACAAGCTGAACATTTTAATTGTGAAGAAAGCTCTAAAAAAGGCTGTACCTTGAATTTGGATTATTTTATTAATGTTAAACACGACTATTCTTATAATATTTAGTTAGTGAGCTTTACTTTACGTCCAATATTTGCTAAATTTAGCTAAAACAGTTCCAATAATTCAATTCAATATTTACACAAACACTAACTGACACTTCATCTTTAAAAGCTAAGGCACATTAATGTGTAACTCCACTAATGAAATGATTTATACCTCCAGAGCAGCTCTTCCTGCAGAATTACTAATGTGCTGTGAATTTGTCAGCACTCAGTGTGCCATCAACTGTACATTAAGTCTCGCAGATTAATTATGTTGCATTTGTGTCAGCGGCAGGTTTGAGTCAGGTGGTGGTGAGATTCCAGCCGGGAGAGGTTGTTCATGGATGATGAGGTGTTGCACAGGTTCAACACACTGTGAACGCACCACAGACACACACACGTGCACTCACTAAACAACATAATGAACACAAGGCCGGTACATGACGTGAGCTGTCTTCGATTATTTCTCTCCTCCCCAGGTTGAGCACAACATTTTATCACCGCTGACGCTGAAAACATCTAGAAAGCATCTCATCAGGGCCACTCAGAAGGAGACGTGCGCCACAATTAACCCAAAACATAACACAACCATGCTTCACACTGCAGTGATGTGACGTGACAATCCATCCTTGTACGCTGTCCTTCTCATTTCCAGCCATCAATCAGCGCGGCGTGCCGCAGACAGAGCACATCATACCGTCTTTACTCGGAGAGGACCAGGACGCAACATGTCCCACTCTAAACATTTACAGTTCAGGAAAGTGAGTTGGTTCACACATTCATGTTGCCTTCAGCATGGATTGTTCTCTGTCCTAACTTTTAACCAAGAACTATTACTCAGATATTTGATAAATTAATGGCGTGGTGCTAATCAGCAAATGTTAATGTCCTGCGTGGAGCCTTTCAGGAAACAGGAAAGCAGCAAATCCTCAAGCTGAAATCATTAATCAATAATCAAAAATGTTTCTGCCTTTTAGTTTTGGCACATTTAAGAACACCCTTTTCTGAATTTAAACGCCTGACTTCTCAACCATCACCGCTTTGAGAGTAAAAACAGATGTTTGCTCATCTGTGTGGGTGTTTCTGTTTAACTACGGACTTCAGCTCTGCCACAGCAGAGGCTGCTGTATTAACCTCTCTCTGTTTGTACGCTACTCTTCGGCCCGATGAACAGCACGTTAATCCCGGCGACTCGGCCCCTGGAAGCTTCACTGCAGCGGCTGTGTGTTAGATTCCCCCCAAAAATGAAATGTCTAGTAAATTCTGAAATAAATTATTTAACAAGAACAATATACATGTTTTGAAATTCCTACCTTCTTAATAATGAGTTTAAAATTCACATGCTCTGACGGGGCACAGTCCTGCTCCTGACCTGCAGAAAGAGCTGTAAATATGATAACGATGTTGCAGGTAGGAGCGGCATTATAATTCTTTTCCCGCTGTGCTGAAAGGCTCTTTGTGGTTCATTTGCTGAAAGTAGCGGCGCCACTGCTCCTGAGTGATTTTGATCTTTTACAAAACCTTTTGTTTCATTAGTGTTTAAAGCCCGGTGTCATCCACAACGGGGGCTGCAGCCATTTGTGGTGGTTGACAGCGAGAAAGAAAGCCGAGACTCGCTGGCCACGACAACATGACATTAATCTTAACAGCTCAAACACACACCGGCGTTTCCCTCTTTCTTGGTGGGTTGGGCATATTTTGACATTTTAGAAACAAGTAGATGTAAATACTGAGTCAGCTCCACTAAATATCAGGCAACTCTACTGAAACTGGGAGTTCAGGGTTCGTAAACTCGGCAGTAGCATCACTCACATTCACTGGCCAGTATTCACATTTTTTCACTTTAATGTCTCTGCCATTATTCAACATAGTCCTCCATCTGCGCACTGCAACTGCAGATCAATTACAGCCGAGGCAAAGTGTTTAGTGACGCCACATAAACTATCATTAAGTTAAGCAACTGAATCCGAAAGAAAAGCCTCTCCCTGCAGTTTCATGTGTGGCAGTTAAAGACGCTCCGTAAAAGCCAAACTGCTCGCTGAATGTCATGTGCTAATGGAGTCAGTTCTGCTTCAAAGTGCCTGGATGTTAAACATCCCCTTTCCAAACACTTTTGATGTTGGAAATGGGAGGCACCACATCCAACGATCTTTGTAAATTTCCAAATCCGACCGTTACGCTCCGTGCAGCAATAAGTCAAGTGTAAAGGAGGGGTGAGAACGTGCAGGATTTATGATGGTGGGTAAAGGTTTAAACTTCTCTCGTCTTTCTGTCTTTACACAACTTTATCGGTCATATTTCTCACGTTGAAGCAGCAGCTGTCAGAGAAAATGGCTTTGTACAATTTTCAGCCATCTCTTTTCACTTTTCACCCTCAATTCAAGTGCATCCATTTGGAAAAGATATAAACACTTGTGGCTTTCGATGTGGGCAGACAGTGTGCTGAGATGCTGGGCTGGTTCTTCTGCTCGTGCACAGAACCACAATTACCCCAAGATTAGGCGACAGTTGCTCTCCACGTCGTTCTCTCTTTAAAGATGCAATTAGCTCAGTAATAAGAGCAATTTCACATCCAGCCTTCGACTGCATAAAGGAACCTGCAGCGCAGACATTAAAACAATCACCTGTGTCAGTTCTCCCTCAGTGGTTCTTTGCCATTTACATTGATTGCATGAGTCTCGGAGCTTTGGGATTTAAAAAAAAAACAAAAACCCAACGTTTCCTGAAGGCCTCACCGCCTCTGCAACAGCCCGGCGGCCACCGAGCTGAAAGTGGGTCACATGAACGGCTGCGCCTCTGCGTTTTTTGAGTCTGTCTGTCACACTTCCTTCCTTCACACGCAGCTGGAGTGGCAGTGAGCCGAGGTCACTGTCACACAGCGTGAAAACTGTCGTTCAATCATTACACCTTCTGAGCTTATTACCGGCGTAATCAAGAGCCTCATACAAAGAACTGCCGCTGCAACACTGTGAAATTTAATGCTGTCCATTTTTATGAAATGATTCAATACTTTGTCATTTTATTCCCTAAATGAAACAACGGTCTGGTTGAATGAACACTAATGGACTCTGCAGCTTTAATTTTTTTTATCGATTCTGTGATCTGTGTATTAATAAATATTCATTCATTCATTCATCTTCTCAGCTCCCTCTGGGCGAAGGCGGGGCCATCATGGACAGGTCCATCACAGGGCCGACACACAAAGACAGACAGAGACCAACAACCACTCACACTCAGACCTACAGACAGTTTAGAGTCACCAGTTAACCCAAAGATGTCGTCGTCGGACGGTGGGAGGAAACCCACAGAGGCAGAACAAGGAGACTCCGCAGAGAAAGGCCTCAGGCCCCTTAATAAATATTACACTAGTTAATTACTTTAAATTGAAGACTTAAGGGACACAATGTTTTTTTGTGCGTGCGTGTGTAGATAAGGTCGACGTACCGACACCAGTGTGTGACTGAAGTTTGTACAGGAGCAGTGAGTGCTACTGTCTAATCTCAGGCTGTCACTTCTGTTTATTATGGTGTGTTAGCTAGCCCAGAGAGGGACAGTGTTGTGTTCACGCACCACATCTATTATCTGTCACACAACATCTGGCGCCAGGGAGCTGATGTGCCTCCTCATTCTGCTTTTTAAAACTCAGTGGCTGGAAAAAAATAAAGCAGATGGATATCTGCAGGGGCTGTTTTCAATCAAGTAGAAAGAAAGAAACAAATTCAGAGAAGAGCTAAATCCCAGCAGTGTACTGTATGTTTTATAAGGCTCACTGGGAAATAAACAGACTCGACCACCATGATATATCCCTGAGAGATTGCTCTCAAGCTTCAGTGACAGCGGGATGTTGTGCACAACCTGGGTTCAGCGCTGTTTAATCTCTGAAAGGATGAAAAGTTGGACCACCTCAGAGGTTCGGTGTGGCCATACTTACGAGGGAGGACCTTTTCGAAACAACGACACACACAGAGAGGTATGGAGAACAGAGCCTTACCGTATTTTCCGTGAAATTGTAATCCAGGGAGTATTGTAATTTGCCCAGTTTCTCGTCCTCCTTGGGCTCGGCCTCTTTCTCCGTTTCAGTCAGCCCTGTCTCTGCATCCTCCTCATCCTTCAAGGCCTGAAGGAAACACCCACCAAGAGTCAGTGTCGCCTGTTTGACGCCGGTGCTAGCACCCAGCCAGCCGTTCCCCCGCCCAGGTCCTGCCAGCGGACCTACTCCTGTAAAAGCTGCTACTTGTTTTATGGTGTGTAAGGGGGGAAACAGGGGGGGAAGCAAGCACTAAAGCACCATAGCATTTAACACCAGGACATGCTCTGTGATGCACTAAAGCCCCGGGCCTGGTCCCCTGATGATGCTTTTCTACCAATCTCTGGGTGTTTCTGTCTTAAGGGGAGAAAAGATCAAATGATGGTGCCAGAGATGAGAGCAATGGGCAGGCATTAAGAGCTAGAAGGGGGGAGGAGGGGTAGAGAGACAGAGAGAGAAGACAGAAAGAAGGAGAGAGAGAGAAAAAGATGCTTCCAGAAAAGATCACAGGAAGACAATTCCCTTGATGTTATTTCAGGCAGATCAAGTCTCAAAAAAAAAAAAACACATATCAACTGGGAAGTGTCTGAAGTGGCAGAGTGAGTAGTGAAGTTGCCCTTTCGCTTGTCTGGCACTGAGGTGAGGGTAGCAGGTGGTGGCGAGAGGGGAAAGGAGAGGTGGGGGTGGAGGAGTTTGTTATAGGACCAACATGCGATTGAAGAGGCAAAGACTGGTTTCTCAAGGTCATTCATTCAGCGTCAACAGCTGCCTTCCAAGATGTCTCCGTTAGCATGCAGAGCATTCTCTGTCGGACAAACCGGTGCGCTCGTGTGACTCCCCCCCCCCCAAAACATTCCCAAGTCTGGATACGCCCTCAAACATTCAGTCACATCGTCATCATAACCCTGAAGCTCAAATGTGAACCCCCCATGGGAGCTAGAAGCATCATGCCAGCGGTGGGTGGGTAGGTGTTGGAAAAAGGGTTTGTAATGTACATCGGTGGGGCCTGCTCCTAGGAGTTTGTTAAGTTGCTCATGTGAAAGCAAAAAGCTGAACAACACTGATCCGTTCCTCCTGAGCCGCTCGGCCTCTGCCTTGTCGCAGATCTAAATTTTCTTTTTTTGGTTTTGTTTGGGTTTTCGTTGACACGTGAATAAAACAGTAAAGTGAAGCAGGTAAAATGATTGAGGAGAAAAAAAAAAAAAAAAAAAAAAAGCATCATATCTCATTTCTGCTGTTGACAATGTGAATGCGAATTAAAATGTACCTCTAAAGCTTATTTTTTTAATCACCAGCTTCAAAAGATTTAGCCACAGAGCCTCTCAATCATTCTACGTTTGCCCGCCGCCACATGTTTGAAATGTAAATGAAAAGATTCAAAAGGCAGCAGACTTCAGCTTGGCACAAGAATCAGTGTGGTTCAACCTTGTCAATGCGCACCCAGTGTTTCTCTCATACATATATATGTGCATATGCAGGTTGTACACACATATATGCAATAGATATACATGTACTGTGTGCATAGTTACATATATTTGGTTCTATGGGAGTAAGTCGTCGTCAAGAGGCTATAAAAAACATCAGAGCAGCAGGCTTAAGAAGATCCAACAGCAATTAGGAACCTACCGCCAGTGACCATCCCGAACAGTCATCAGACACAACACAGATAAGGAGGACATAGAAGGAAGAAACACAAATTAAAACAACCACACACAGGAGTTAACACGCTAGAGTCTGGGCACACCAGGAGAAATGACCGCCTGCCTCCGAAGTGGCAGATTCACCCGCGTCACAGATGAGTTATTAGGGTGACCGATAAGTGGCCGTTTATTGTGACCAACGGCTATTTGGAAATAAAATTGGATTGTACGAAGGGGATGAGAATACGGGAAAATTATCTCCTGCGCTGAGCGAAGTGATGCACTGTACTGCTGCGTGTTGAGCTTCCCACTGTTCTCCACTCTGAGAAAAGAAATGAGCCTCCTTTACGCCTTCATTTATGCTTTCTTCTACAGTAAGAAAGTCAAATGAAGTATGAAAACATCGTCAGTGGTTTCTGTCTCTGATTCTGATCCACACCTCATAGTTGAGGTGTAGCAGCAAATGAAAACGCACTTTGTACACGATTCCACAGAGGACGGTGGTGTAGCGACGCTCTGCTGGTGCAATTATTGTGCTAACTCCATTTGACGTGTCAGCATTTCGGAGCTTCCTGTTCTGTGCCACGGAAACCTGGAGTTTTAATTACATTGACTCCCATTTGCTATTCGGTTTGGTGATGTCATTTCTCTGGGTGGATACCACTTCATTACACGGCAAACTTTACTCACACTCTTCAACAAGAGAGCAGGTCCTCATATGACCAAAACAAAAACAACAACAACAAAAAAACCCACTCAGGAACAAAATGTAGAAGTAAAGAGAGACAGAGACTCTCTTATGAACCTGAAGCCATTTAAATGACTTCCACTAACTCTCCTGCAATTAGACTGAATTGTTTTTTAATTAAATGATGAAATGTCATATGAAATAAAACTGCAGTGCGCAAAAATAGTTTCTGACAGTGGAATTATTTTTATACTGAGAGTTAAAACAAAACTTAATGACATCAAATCTGTCATCATATGGGATGCAGTAAGAAAGAAAAAGTTTGCCAAGTACCACAATCAAACAGAAAAACCTTGTTACATATATTTAAGACGTATCTGGCTTTTTTGACATCAGCATGTGAAACGCATGTGATTGACAACAGATGAAAAAAATTAGAAATATTTCACATTAGTTACAAGTCTTTACCTCGGTTTTGGCTCCATCCTTGACGTCCTTCATGTTGATGGCATTCTTGCCCTTGTCTTTGCCCTTCTTTTTGTTTTTCTTCTTGAATATCCATTTTTTGCAGACACAGAAGCAGCACGCCAACACCAGGACGATCGCCACGAAGGCAATAGAGACGATGGCCCATGACGGCACTGACGGCAGGAAAAAAGCAAGCATGGAAGAGCTCGGGTTAGACTTCCTGGAGACAAATCAAACTGCTGCACCCTGCAGATGAAGAAAAGGTTACAAAAAGCAGTGATCCGGCCAACTTACAGGTGAGATAAAAAACAGGAAATTGTCTATGCCTGCAGAATTGGCACAATGGATCAGCCACGAAGCCATCAAGAAGTGGCAGATTAAACGATCGGTCCTGACTAGTGGGGCAAGACCGAACCGAGCAGCTTCAGCCAATTTGGTGGAAGTAACAGATGTTGCCATTTTCCACTTGCCATTTAAACAAAAGATTCCCAGACAGCTGACACTTTCACAGCAATCACCGGGAACACAGGATTTGCATGGACTGAGAGCGGTGGTAATTTTGCTGGGTCTGCCCGAGCAGCATTAAGAGAGGCATGACTAAGACAAGCCAGCAATGCAGTAAAACCAAACGGGCGCATGGCGGTTTGACGCACACTGTTCACGAGCACTCAGCTCACAAATTTCCTGAAAAAAAAAAAAAAAAGAAGGTGGAATTATTCTTGACATTTTGTTTTTTTCTTTCTTCTTTTTTTTCCAGGTGCAGTTCAACATACAAAAGTTCTTTATTGAAAGTTATCAAGCAATCAAGGAAATTGAAATCAGTGCTTTACAAGCCCACAGATACCAAATCAGTCAAATCAACCACTTAGGAAATGACAAAATGTGGAAGGAAATTCAACACCGGTGGCAGATAAGTTGTTTTTCCCTCCACCGTATGGTGATGAGTCGCTGTGGCGACCTGAATCGACAACCAGCAGTCACCTCTGTCACAAACAGACATTCAGTTCAACAACTCAGTATAGCCCCGCTGTAGGCACACAGAACATCACAAACACAATGACAGAAGAGGAAGTGAGTTGATTTAGGTACCTAAAAAAAATTCGGATTGGATGAAAATAATGAGAGACCTTGCAACAGACTTCTTCACTCAGCGGTCATAATCGCTGCTTCTTTCTTCCCAGCAGACACCAAACACCAAACACCTGGCAGCCCACTCATCATTTTAACAGAGCAGAATAACATACAAATCAGCCAATTTTTAGAGGCATGTTTTCAGCTTTGTCAGTGATTACTACGCTGAGAGGCGCTGAGGCACCTTGGATGGCCTTATCTGAAGAATGTGTAATCTGACGAAAGAAATATTCTCTCTGCTGGAGAATATCCCGGAAGGCACATCCAGTTCCTGTCATGGTTCATCGTAGGAATTAACCCAGTCGGGCTCATAAGTCCGGCACACCACCAGGTAACATAACCGGGGTCAAACTCCAGCACCCTTGAAGACTTTATCTGAAAAAGTCCAGAAAGACCTATAAAAACTGAAAAATATATTAAAGTCTATCACTCTTGGGTTTCGCTCGTTGCCATTCAGATGGTTCCTTTGCCGAGATCCGAGGGGAGAAGGAGAGGAGAGAAATCAATGCTCTGTTGACAAAATCAATAAGCACTCTCCTCTGAGGAGAAATGGCCAGTGACGCTCTAAAAACCTCCAGGAGCTGCAGCTTCGGCCCTGCCCCGGAGCCCCGTGGTAATGAAGGTGAAGGTGACATGGGAGAGGCCTCGTTTCCAACAAAACGCACACAACCAGCTGCATTTGCTTCACAAACTCAAGACTTTGTTGGCTTTAAGCTTTGAATACAAAAAGAGACTAAAGCTCTGCTGACAGTTTATAAACCTTTTTTAACCTGCCATAAAGATTTGGTCTTTATATATAAAACATTTTCTTTATGATTGACTTTGCACTATATATCACGGCAGGCTTAAATGAAATAGGGACATAACATACCATGTTGGTAATAAATTGATTTTGGTCTGGAAACCTTGTAGCTGTTTGTCACAAGGTCAGAGGTCAAACTATACAAACCTGGCAAACTCTTCTTGATGATCAATGATTATTGATCTAATTATTGATTTAATA